>NC_044031.1:579590242-579729967 GCF_901765095.1 Microcaecilia unicolor | reverse complement strand
GATGCAACAATATTGCCCCCTTACAGAAGCCCTACCCACCATAGCCTGACATCCTCCTCTCCCCTAGGGCTCTCTTAGGGATCAGCATTGACAGAGCAGCAAGTCCTGGGTGCAGTGATCCTTCTGTGCTGCAGCCCAGGTTGGCACCAATGACCTCTAGTGCTAGTCACAGTACTACTGCTAAAGGTCATCTTATGACCCATAGCAGCAGTACCGCAAGACTGCTGCTAGGTGTCATCCATGAAATTTTAGATTCAGATGCCAATCCGGGTGGCAACAGCGCACTGTGCTAATGGTGTCACTAAGTTGAGCTGTAATCTTAGCAGCTGTAATATCAGCAATTTTGACAACTAGAATGTTATACTGACCCATTTGCTAGCTGTCAGAGACAGCCACACCTCTGCTCACCCATGTTATGCCCATCATCTGCTCACTCTTGTGTTAGGCAGCTAACTTGTGATTTTTACTGTGATGAATGCCTTTTTAGCACTAATGTCAACCATGCAGTAAACCCCATATTAGCTACTTAATACAGCTTAGTTAAAGGGCCCCTTTATTCTTTGAAGCTATTTGTACATATTGTTAAAAAAAATTACTTCTCCCTCTTTTTTTTTTTTAAGTAGCCTAAAAAAAAGAGGAAGAAATCATGTATATAAAGATAATTTAAATACACTAAGAAACTAAATATAATACGCCTCTTTAGGGGGGAATAAGGAACAATCTCTGAGGCAGGGTAATATGTAACAGTTTATGATCAACAACATAGTGCTAAGACAACTCAGGGACGAATTGACCATTTGGGCAACCAGGCAGTGCCCGAGGGCCCAGAGGCTCTAGGGGGCTCAGAGGCTCTGCCCGGATGCACGCCACACACTACAGCCCCCCTCAGTCCTACCTTTAAAGGCGCGCTGCTGGTGATCTAGTGACCTCTGCGGGGGGAACATGTTCTTTCCTGTCCATTGTGCTGCCGCTATTCCCCCTGCCCAGCATCACCGTACTTTAAAAATGGCGGCCGAGACTCACTATGGAAGTATTGTGAGACTGTTGAGACCCATGAGACTACAGCGAGAAGTCTCAGCTGCCATTCTGAAAACAAGATGGCGCCAGCAGGCGGGGGAATAATGGCAATGCAGGAGGCAGGAAAGAACGTGCTTCCCTTCCCCTACACAGACTACTAGAACACCAGGGTCCCTCGGTGGGGGAGGGGGGGGGGGGGGGGGCGACGGCTGTGATGGTAGGGGAGGCAGCAGCTCGGCAGTAGGGGGGTGTCGGGAAGCAGCTGAGCGGTGGGGGGCCCAGACCACTCTCAGTCCACCCTGAGACAACAGGATACTGTTTGCTAATCTATTATACTCGCTCACTGGGAATCACTCCTGCCCCAACTAGACAACTAGGGCTTCTAAGGGAGGCCCTGGGAGGGCCTATGGGTAGTCAGAGGGTGGCGCAGTGGTTGTCGCTTTTGGTCGGGGGAGGGGGCTCTGTTTCAGCTGAAAGTGCATTTTTGGCTGAAACCAAAACATGGCCAGATCAGAGTTTCACGCTGTTTTCAATGCTGAAGCTGAATTCAGTTGGTCTCTAGCCTCTACTAACCTCTGCTGGCACTGGCCCTGGCCCCAGGGAACTACTGTCAGCTGAGTCATATTAAATCAAGACCCGTGGGTCAAGTCTTGGGTCAGTGGAGAAACAACCCCTGCCTCCAAACTATCAGAGTAAAAGTCCATAGATCAGTCATGGAAAGCTCCCAATGGCTAAGAACTCAACTACAGGATCACAGACTGTATGTCAGGGAGTCGGGCCTCAAAGAAACCAGACCTGCTGCACCAGTATGATCTGCACCATCTGTTGAAGGCAGAGAAATACTAGCAAGTCCAGGCTGCAACATTCCATATATTGGTGATGTCACTGGAAAGCACAGGGTTTTTGCCTCCATCTGCTAGTAGAGGACCATAACCCAGCAGTTTGAACTGGTCTAACAGGATAAGAAAACTTTCCATAGTGAACCAAAGCTCAGTTACAAACTGAGAAAGGGAAAATCCATCTCTGGGTGACAAATGAGTGAAAAAACGCTGTGGGGAGTTCAGAGAGGTAGTGGCTGTGCAGTGAGTTCTGAAAAAGCTGTTCAATGTTTGCACCATTGGATGACATCAATTTTTGTGGCTGCTCCAGCTTGCTGGTGGATGGAGAAACCATTTTACAAAGAAAGTTTGCATTTGAAAATTTGCTTGCAGATCAAACTGCCTGTAGAGTTTTAAAAAATTTGATGTCCCCATTCATCCCCCAAACTATGGGCCTTTCCTAAGCAACCAAGAAGATACCCTCAAAATCACAGGAACAACGTCTATAACAGCAAAAGACGCTTTATTTCTAAACTTCTATAAAGATTTATTAAAATGCATATATACCACCTTTACAGCATCTAAGTTTGTTCATAGCAGTTTACAGAAGATCACACTCATAACAAACAAAAACACAATCTCAAACAAAAAAATCCAGCACTTCAATCGTCTCGTAACTCATCATCCAGGATATAAATTAAATCTTACATAGGCGCTGACTCCGTGGGTGCTCGAGCACCCCCAATATTTTGCAACCTGCCGTCACTAACCCAACCAGAACGCGACGTTGGAAGTTCCGGTTCCAACCTCAGCCCTCACCTACCCGCCCTCTTCTCCCACAACAGCCCTCCTTGCCTTCCTGCCGCCCAGCGCTTAAAAGTCATTTTACCTGAAGTTGCGGCGGCAGTGAAAGGAGCTCGCCTTCAGCCTTCCCTTCTCTCTCAGTGTCCTGTTTCCACGAGGGCGGGATGCTGAGAGAGAAGGGAAGGCTGAAGGCGAGCCTGCTCCTTTCACTGCTGCTGTGACTTCAAGTAAAATAACTTTTAAACGCTGGGCGGCAGAAAGGTGAAGAGGGCTGTTGTGGAAGAAGAGGGCGGGCACAGGCAGGTTGGGCTGGGGTTGGAACTGGAACTCGAGGGGGGGGGGCTTAAAGGAGGGGCAGGTGGGGTTTGGGGCAAGTCACTGGACATGAATGGGAGGGCAGGGGAGAGAAGAGAAATCGCTGGACATGGATGGGAGGGCAGAGAAGAATCGCTGGACATGGAGGGGAGGGCAGGGGAGAGAGGAGAGTTGCTGTACATGGATGGATGGAGGGGAGGGCAGGGGAGAGAGGAGAGTTGCTGTACATGGATGGAGGGGAGGGCAGAAGAGTTGCTGGACATGGATGGAGGGGAGGGCAGGAGAAATGCTGGACATGGATGGAGGAGAGGGAAGACAGGAAGGAGATGCACATGGATAGAGGGGAGGAGTTCTGGACATGGATGGAGGGAAGAGAAGACACAGGAAGGAGATGCACATGGATGGAGTGGAGGGGAGAGAGGAGAAGGTAAAATTATGTATCATACCTGATAATTTTCTTTCCATTAATCATAGCTGATCAATCCATAGACTGGTGGGTTGTGTCCATCTACCAGCAGGTGGAGATAGAGAGCAATCCTTTTGCCTCCCTATATGTGGTCATGTGCTGCCGGAAACTCCTCAGTATGTCGATATCCAAGCTCCATCCGCAGGACTCAGCACTTAGAGAATTACACCCACAAAGGGACACTCTGCCCAGCTCACCACCGCCGAAACGGGGGAGGGGAATTAACCCAGCTCATCCCCACACAAGTGGGGGAGGGGAATCCATCCAGCTCATCCCCGCGGAGCGGGGGAGGGACACCACCCCGCCGATGCGGGAGGATCTGGCTTATCCTGCAACCGCAACCGCGGGAGGAGCTGACTGACCCTAACACCGCCGAAGCGGGAGGGGTACAAAGCTGCCCTACTGCCGCACGAAGCGGGAGGGAGCGCCGGCAGAATTTAAGTCTCAATCCAGCCCCGTAAAACGGAGGGGAGAGGAATGCAGCAGCTCACTGTAACACAAATTCGTCTCAACTCTTGAAGAATCCATTGAAAAACTTGAACACAAAGTCCTCCTGAACAGGAACTGAAGACTAAACTTGAACCTGAAATGCAACCAGAATATAAACAATACAGATATCTGGGAGGGGCTATGGATTGATCAGCTATGATTAATGGAAAGAAAATTATCAGGTATGATACATAATTTTACCTTCCATATCACGGGACACTGATGCAACAGGCCCTGCTCCACTGGCAGCCGCAGAGGATCGTCCACTGAGAGCCTGATCAACTCCGCATACCAGGGACGTCTGGGCCAGTCCGGACCCACCAGGATTATCCGGCCTGGATGCTTTGCCACCCGGTCTAGCATCCTGCCCAACATGGGCCAGGGCGGGAACACATAGAGAAGCTCCTGTGTCGGCCACTGTTGGAGAAGAGCATCTACTCCCAGGGATCGAGGGTCTCGTCCTCTGCTGAAAAAGCGCGGCACTTGGCAATTGGCCGATGACGCCATCAGATCTAGGCTCGGCTGGCCCCAGCGCTTCGTGATGTCCAAGAACGCCTGAGCAGATAGCTGCCACTCTCCGGGATCCAAGGTATGGCGACTGAGAAAGTCCGCCTTGACATTCATGACTCCGGCAATGTGGGCCGCTGACAGCTGTTCCAGGTTCGCTTCCGCCCACTGGCATAGATTCATGGCCTCCTTGGCTACAGGGGCGCTCTTGGTACCTCCCTGGCGGATGACATAGGCCACAGCCGTGGCATTGTCCGACAGGACCCGTACTGGCTTCAACGTCAGTACCGGGATGAACTCCAAAAGCGCCAACCGAATGGCTCTGAGTTCCAGGAGGTTGATAGACCACTTTGCCTCTGCAGGAGACCAGAGCCCCTGCGCTGTCCTTCCCAAGCAGTGGGCTCCCCAGCCCGACAAAGAGGCGTCCGTCGTGACGACAATCCACTCCGGGGTCACCAGAGGCATTCCTGCAGACAACTTGTCTGTCTGCAGCCACCAGCTCAGCGCCTTGCGCACTGCTGGGTCCAAGGGAAGGCGCACAGCATAATCCTCCGACACCGGAGTCCAGTGCTGCAGCAGAGAGTGTTGTAGTGGTCTCATATGAGCCCTGGCCCAGGGCACTACTTCCATCGTGGCCGTCATAGAGCCCAACAGCTGCACATAGTCCCAAGCCCGAAGAGGAGAGGCTACTAGGAACTGGTCCACCTGAGCCTGAAGTTTGACAATCCGATTGTCTGGCAGGAACACTCTGCCCACTTGGGTGTCGAATCGAACTCCCAGATACTCCAGGGACTGAGTCGGGCGCAGCTGGCTCTTCTCCCAGTTGATGATCCACCCCAGGGAGCTCAAAAGAGCAATCACCCGGTCCACAGCTTTGCCGCACTCTGCATAAGAGGGGGCTCGGATCAACCAGTCGTCCAGATAAGGATGGACTTGTACTCCTTCCTTTCGCAGGAAGGCCGCGATGACCACCATTACTTTGGAGAAGGTCCGCGGAGCAGTAGCCAACCCGAAAGGGAGGGCTCTGAACTGGAAGTGTCGGCCCAGGACTGCAAAACGCAGAGAGCGTTGATGAGGAGGCCAGATGGGAATATGCAGGTACGCTTCCTTGATGTCCAAGGAAGCCAAGAACTCCCCTGCCTTCACTGCCGCTATAACAGAGCGGAGAGTCTCCATGCGAAAGTGCCGCACTTTCAAGGCCCGATTGACCCCTTTGAGGTCGAGGATAGGCCGGACAGAACCTCCTTTCTTTGGTACCACAAAGTAAATGGAGTAACGTCCCTTGCCAATCTGATTTTCTGGCACCGGAACGACCGCACCCAGGCGTATCAGGTTGTCCAAGGTCTGCTGCACTGCCACAGCTTTGACCGGAGACTTGCAGGGAGAGAGTACAAACCCGTCTCTTAAGGGTCGGCAGAACTCTAGCTTGTAGCCGTCTCTGATGACTTCCAGAACCCAAGCGTCTGAAGTTACCCTGGTCCACTCGCCCAGAAACGAGGACAGGCGTCCTCCAATCTGCACTGGGCCATGGACCAGGGCCCTGTCATTGGGTACGAGACCCTGGGGGAGGACCGGAGGGCGCCCCTCCGGGACGGCGGTCTCTGCGAAAGGAATGCTGCTTGGGGGAGAAGTTCCTTTTGAAGGAAGAGGGGGCAGAGGAGTCCGACTTGCCCGGGCGGTACCGACGGGCTTCCTGAAACCGACCTCTGGAGTTACCAGGGTGAGCACCACTGGCCCGAGCCCTGACCTCTGGTAACCTCTTGCCCCTAGACGTGCCGAGATCGGTCACAATTTTGTCCAGCTTGACCCCAAAGAGCAGCTTGCCTTTAAAAGGCAACTTAGCCAGGCGGGACTTAGATGCGTGGTCAGCAGACCAATGCTTCAGCCAAAGCCATCGCTGCGCAGAGACTGTCTGAGCCATACCTTTAGCCGAGGCTCTCAAGACATCATACAGTAAGTCTGCCAAATAAGCCAGGCCCGATTCCAGGGCCGGCCAGTCAGCCCTCAAGGAAGGATCCGAGGGGGAAGCCCGCTGCACAATCGTCAGGCACGCCCTGGCCACATAGGAGCCACAAACTGAGGCCTGCAAACTTAAAGCAGCCGCCTCGAAGGACGACCTTAAGGCCGCCTCCAATCTTCTGTCTTGGGCGTCCTTTAGGGCCGTGCCACCTTCCACCGGCAACGCCGTTTTCTTAGTCACCGCAGTGATTAAAGAATCCACGGTAGGCCAAAGAAAGGTCTCCCGTTCACTTTCAGGCAAAGGATAGAGGCGGGACACAGCCCTAGCCACTTTGAGGCTCGCTTCCGGGACATCCCATTGAGCCGAAATCAAGGTGCGCATGGCATCATGCACGTGGAAGGTTCTAGGCGGGCGCTTCGTCCCCAGCATAATGGCCGAGCCAACAGGGGCTGAGGGAGAGACGTCCTCTGGAGAGGAAATCTTCAAAATGCTCATGGCCTGCATTAACAGGTTGGGCAAGTCCTCTGAGCAAAAGATCCGCGCTGCAGAGGGGTCATCCGCTCCAACCGAGCGGGAATCCGTCTCCTCCAAGGAATCCCCAAAGGACCGTTGGGAGAACTAAGATACGCTGCCCTCATCTACATCAGAGGAGACAGAGTCCTCTAAGGCCTGGAAATCCACCCCAGGGCGTTTACTTCCGGGGGCCTCAATCCCTTTATCGGACAAGGGAGCAGGGGCAGCGTTTTGCATAAGGAAGGCCTGATGCAGCAGCAAAATAAACTCGGGGGAGAAACCCCCCAGACTGTGCACTTCAGCAGCCTGGGCCACAGCCCTAGACGCACCCTCAACCGGCGCTCGCAAGAGCGGGGGAGAAACATGCTGCGCATCCAAGATGGCGTCCGGCGTGACACTCTGCGAAGGAGCCGCGCGGGAAGAACGGCGCTTAACTTTAGCCGCTTTTCTGCCGTCGCCCAAATGAAGGGCGGCCATGGCATTAACGTCTCCCACCTCAAGGGCGGCCCAAGAAGAAGCCGTCCGAGCAGAGTGGCCGGCCAAGATGGCGGAGGCAAGCAGCGGGGGATGGGCGTTTATGGCGGGAAAACCGCCGCACCGGAGGAAGAACCGGGACACTGACCGGCCTCCAAACTGACACCCAACAAGGGCGAATCAGACTTTAAAACCCCTGCATCCCCGCTAGACGCGCACACGCGGTCCGGGGAGCGATTCTTTGTGCCCTCGCCCTCCGACGCCATCAGCCACGTGAAGATCAATCGGGGAACCCCCTGCCCGCTACAAAAAGGTAAAATTACCTGCTTTCCGCTCCGAGCTGTAACGACCTGGTGTCCCAGTGAGTAGCTGCAATAAACGTTTAAATAAACGTCGAAATAAACGCCCTTAAGGACGTCCAAAAATTTTTTTTTTTTTTTTAAACGGAGCCAGCGGGAGGGGGGAGAAAAGGAGGGACCTGGCACCACCAGGTTTGCACTTGCTCAAGAAGAGCCCTCAACCCCAGGCATTCAACAAAACCTAAAAATTAGGCTTGGAGGCCTAGCCAGAGCTGCTGCTGTGTGTGACCACCACCTGCTGAGATAGAGAACATACTGGGGAGTTTCCGGCAGCACATGACCACATATAGGGAGGCAAAAGGATTGCTCTCTATCTCCACCTGCTGGTAGATGGACACAACCCACCAGTCTATGGATTGATCAGCATGATGATATGGAAATGCTGGATATGGCATGGAGGAAAGCCAGAAGAAGTAGATGCACATGGAGGGGAGAGGAGAAATGCTGGACATTAATGGAGGGAAGGGAAGACAGAGGAGGAGATGCACATGGATGGAGGGGTGAGAGGAGAAATGCTGGACATGGATGAAGGGGAGGGAAGAGAGAGGAAGTGAGATGAACAGGGGTGGAGAGAGAGAAGAAATGCTGGACATGGATGGAGGGGATAGAGGAAAAATGCTGGACATGGATGGAGGAGAGGGAAAAGAGGAGAAAAACTACACATGGATGGAGAAAATAGATGCTGGGTGGGAGAGAGGGGGTAGACGCTGGATAGTGTGAAAATGATAAGGCTACTGTGATGATGAAGCTCCCAAATCAGGATCCCAGATCCCTCTTTCACTCAGGGTGAGCTGGTTCTCAATATGCAGATTTTATGCAAATTAATCGACTACCCTTTTCTGCTCAGGGTGACCTGCTTCTCAAAAGGCAAACATAGTCAGGTCTCACCAATCAGGCTCTTTTCAACACATCTTTATTCCAGCCTCTGGGGCACACTTCTTTTAGCTTACAACACTTTCACAAGCTTAAACCGTTCTTCCAGCTTAACCCTTTCTTCTTTTAGCTTAAAACACTTTCCCAAGCTTAAACAGTTCTTCCAGCTTAAACATTTCATTTCTTTCTACTCAGTGCAATCTTCCCTTTTAAACATTTCTTCTTGCACAGTTCAATATCCATGGATTTCTTCCCCACTGAGCCCTCTCACACAGGCATTTGGGCTCAGTACTAACTCAGTCCCTGGACACACACTCCCTCCTTGTAGCACCCAGCTCTAGACCCACAGTCTCTTCAGCTGGGACACAGAGTACCTCTTCACTGTTCTAGACACAGTCCTTTCATCTGGGACACACAGTACCTCTTCACTGTTCTAGACACAGTCTTTTCACCACCAGGCCATAGGGCTCAGCCAGTACTTCTCATGGGGATCCCTCTGCTTCAGTTACCAGCCTTCTTCCACAGCTGCCAGCTCTTCTTTCCCCCTCACCCTCTGGTGGGGTATTAAGTAGTTAATGACCAAACAGGACCCAGCCCATAACCTGCTGCACCTGTTTCCCCCTCCAGGACTCTCCCCGGTCCTAGCGACCTCCAGCTATACCTCCCCTTACTGGCTCCCTTCAGCAACTCACCCAGCCCTTCTCCCTGGACATTTTAGGGGGTCCACGCCCTCTAGGGGCCCAACCAGGGTAGGACAGCCTCTTCCTTATCACAATAGAGACGGGGGAGAATTAAAATCGAGGAAAGCCCGAGAGGCCGGAGCTTTCTTCTTAATGCAGGGTGAACTTCCTATGTTGATTTGGTAAAGATCCTTCAGGTTGGGAAAGGGGGGGAGGGGGGGAGATTGGGGGGATGGGGGAAGTTACAGAGTGGGTTGGGGGGTTTTGAGAGGGAAGGAGGGACTTTGTTGTAGGGCACCTTAATGTTGATTATCTTTGGAATCTTGCTCTATAGATGGGTATAGATTGTACTTGTTGACACTATGCGAGTTCCTTTCTGTAAGGGGAGTATTATGACAGGATGACATTGTATATATGGCAGGAGCACTCCAGGTATGTGTGGGGGATGGACTTGAGATTCTGCTGGATAATTGCTCAATTATTATATTGTTTGTCATCAATAATAATAAAAATTGTTGAAACATAAAATCGAGGAAAGAAGAAACAAGAGACTGGGACCCACACAATTAGAAACAGTAAACGGCCAGACAACAAAGATAGGAAAAAATGAATTTTATTTTTAGTTTAGGATAAAGTAGTGTGGTAGCTGTGTTAATAAATACAGAAAATGGAAATAAGGTAATATCTTTATTGGACTGGTGCAGGTTGTAGGCAGCCTATCACACTGCCACTGCCCAGGTGAAGACTGCAGCAGACAGGATTTTAAGGTACCCCCCCTCCTCGGGGGGGGGGGGGGGGGGGGGGGGGGGGACGCACCACTTGTAAAAAAAAAAAAAAAAAAAAAGTCAGCACCACCAATCATTTTGAAAAGTTGGCTCCTATGAAATCTTACCTTCTGAGCTTGCAAGTCCTCATCTATCTTTCTTCCTATCAGATTCCAAAACATCTGATCTTCCAGATTAGCCTTTCTGCGACTGGAATCCGATTCTGCTGTTATTTCTTGTGTTACGCTTTCCTGGTCTTTAGCAAGTTGCTGTGAAAGTTTTCCATAAAATGTCATTATTAAGTTAGCATCCTGAGTTTTGATGACCTACTGCCTCGACCTATCTGGCAATGTATGGGTTAACTCCTGCATACTTAAATGCATATCTTTCTTTCTTAAATGATATTACTTTTAGATCTACTAGGAACCAATTTTTTTTTTTTTTTACTAAAGTTTCCTTCATTTTGCCAAGTTAGGGCAAAGAGGATTTTTCTACTTTTTCTTATCAAGATGCACAATTTTGGAATGCTCTTACTTCTTTTCTTATATGGATTTGTGGTTCTCTTCAGTTCAGGAAATTGCTTAAGACATTTCTTTTTAAGAAATTTTACTAAATTAGAATCTTGACTTTTTTTTTTACAAATAATGTTGTATATATATATATATATATATATATATATATATATATATATATATATATATATATATATATATATATATATATATATATATATATATATATATTAATACTGTAATTCCTGAAACTTGCTGTTATCCACAGCAAACTTTACGGTGTTTTGCAGGATATAAGACAGTAGTTATAAATACTACTACTACTATGTTAAATAAGTTTACAGACAATGACATACTTCAGACAATTCAGCAGCATCAACCTATGCTTTGAATACTAAGCTGTGAAACTTAAGACTCCTTCAAGTCGCCAAGTCTCATTTCTCTAACACAATGCAAATTTTTTCAGTACGTCACTAAGGGGGTCCTTTATTAAGGTGCGCTAAAAATGAGCTGGCACGAAACGCTGAGATGCCCATTAAATTCCTACGGGCATCTGTGTTTTTAGCGTGAGCTAAAACGCTAGCTCACCTTAGTAAAGGACCTCCTAAATCTAGTTCTCTTCCATTCTCACTGGTATTTCTTCACTTAGGGCCCACCGCGGGGTGGGGTATTTTATCTCCCCAAGGGGTGGGGAACTCTGTTGAAACAATCAAGAGAATCACAAAATTAAAAAAAAAAAAATAATAAAATTCCAGAGTTTTCCAGCTTGGTTAGATAAACTTTGAACCCAACACACTGATCTTATTTAGAACCCATGCTGAGCCTCTGATTAACCTTGAGTGTTTAAGTTGGTCCTCTCCGCCTACTTATTGGGCAAGCAAAATGCAGATAACAAACATGGAAATCTACTTTCTCAAAAGCAATATAAGGAAAATAATATACTTGAGTGTTTAAGTTGGTCCTCTCTGCCTACCTTTTCATGGACACTTGAAGCAAATTCAGTTCCAGAGGAAAATGATGGGAAGGTTAAAATCACTACTGCAGAGTGAACTCCAGATGGCTCAAAAGCAGTGCTGAAAACTCCGTTTTGGATGAGATTTTAGCTCCCAACTTTGGCTCACCAAGAGAAGTTTCAGGCTTGGATTTTTCACTAGGTAGTTGCCTAATGGCACCACAGTGAAAGGGGCTCCTCCATCTTTGCTCCAATATCACTTTCTTTCAGGCATTGACAACTCTAGCAACATAATCCAATTGGACCCAGGTTATTCAAGGTAAAAGAACAGTTTGGTGGCATTCAGTACACTGTAGAATTGCCATGAATTTAAGGCATACTTTGAGAGTTTACCTGCTTACTTTCTGGGGAAGGGGGCAAAGGGTAAGGAATAAGTACATAAGTATTACCATATTGGGACAGACCGAAGGTCCATCAAACCCAGCACCCTGTTTCCAACAGTGGCCAATCCAGCTCACAAGTACCTGGCAAGATCCCAAAACAGTACAATACATGTTATGCTGCTTACCCTATAAATAAGCAGTGGATTTTCCCCAAGTCCATTTTAATAATGGTCTATGGACTTTTCTTTTAGGAAGCTATCCAAAACTTTTTTTAAACCCGCTAAGCTAACTGCTTTTACTACATTCTGTGGCAACGAATTCCAGAGTTTAATTACACGTTGATTGAAGAAATATTTTCTCTGATTTGTTTTAAATTTACTACTTTGTAGCTTCATTGTATGCCCCTAGTCCTAGCATTTTTGAAAAGAGGAAACAACCAATTCATGTCTACCCATTCCAATCCACTCATCATTTTACAGACGTCTATCATATCTCCCCTCAGCCATCTCTTCTCCAAGCTAAAGAGCCCTAGCCACTTTAGCCTTTCCTCATAGGGAAGTCATCCCATCCCCTTATCATTTTCATCTCCCTTCTCTGTACCTTTTCTAATTCCACGATATCTTTTTTGAGATGTGGTGACCAGAACTGCACACAATATTCAAGGTGTGGTCGAACCATGGAGTGATACAAAGGCATTATAATGTCCTCATTTTTGTTTTCCATTCTTTTCCTAATAATATCTAACATTCTATTTGCTTTCTTAGCTGTCACCGCACACTGAGCAGAGGATTTCAAAGTATCATCAACGACAATGCTGAGATCCCTTCCTTGGGCAGTGACTCCTAACGTGGAACTTTGCATTACGTAGCTATAGTTCGTGTTCCTCTTTCCCACATGCATCACTTTGCACTTGCTCACATTAAACGTCATCTGCCATTTAGACGCCCAGTCTCCCAGTCTCGTGAGGTCCTCTTGTAATTTTTCACAATCCTCTTGCGATTTAACAACTTTGAATAACTTTGTGTCGTCAGCAAATTTAATTACCTCACTAGTTACTCTCATCTTTAGATCATTTATAAATATGTTAAAAAGCAGCAGTCTCAGCACAGACCCCTGGGGAACCCCACTATCTACCCTTCTCCATTGAGAATACTGACCATTTAACCTACTCTTTTCTATCGTTTAACCAGTTCTTAATCCACAATAGAACACTACCTCCTACCCCATTACTCTCCAATTTCTTCTGGAGTCTTTCACAAGGTACTTTCTCAAATGCCTTTTGAAAATCCAGATACACAATATCAACTGGCTCGCCTTTATCCACGTTTGTAATAGATTGGTGAGGCAAGATTTCCCTTCACTAAATCCATGTTGGCTTTGTCTCATTGATCCATGCTTTTGAATATGCTCTGTAATTTGTACTTTATAATAGTCTCTACCATTTTTCCGGCACTGACATCAGGCTCACCGGTCTATAATTTCCCAGATCCTCTCTGGAACTTTTTTTTTTTAAATATTGACGTTACATGGGCTACCCCCTCCAATCTTCTGGTCAGCACTGAATACCATTTCTGGCACCAGTATCTCTCCCAAATCTTCGTTGGTGAAGACCAAAACAAAGAATTCATTTAATCTCTCTGCTACGGCTTTGTCTTCCCTGATTGCCCTTCTAGCGGTCCAACCGATTCTTTTGCCGGCTTCTTGCTTTTAATATTCCTCCAACTCAATCTTTTTTTCAAAGTCCCTCTTTGCCTTCCTTATCAGCGCTTTGCATTTGACTTGGCATTCCTTATGCTGTTTCTTATTATTTTCAGTCAGTTCCTTCTTCCATTTTCTGAACGACGTTCTTTTAGTTCTAATAGCTTCCTTCACCTCACTTTTTAACTATGCCGGCTGTCGTTTGGTCTTCCGTCCTCCTTTTTTAATACATGGAATATATTTGGCCTGGGCTTCCAGGATGGTATTTTTGAACAGCATCCAGGCCTGATGTAAATTTTGGACCCTCGCCGCCGCTCCTCTAAGTTCTTTTTTTACCGTTCTTCTCATTTTATCATAGTCTCCTTTTTGAAAGTTTAACGCTAATGTATTGGATTTCCTGTTTATACTTACTCCAAAGCTAATATCAAATCTGATCATATTATGATCACTGTTATCAAACGGCCCCATCACCATTAACTCCCGCGCCAGATCATGCGCTCCACTAAGGACCAGGTCTAGAATTTTTCCTCCTCTTGTCAGCTCCTGTACCAGCTGCTCCACAAACCAGTCCTTGATTTCGTCAAGGAATTTTACCTCCCTAACATGCCCTGATGTTACATTTACCCAGTCACTATCAGGTTAATCGAAATCACCCATTATTATCGTGTTGCCCAGTTTGTTAGCCTCCCTAATTTCCGATAACTTTTCTATATCCGTCTGTTCATCCTGGCCAGGTGGACAGTAGTACACTACTATCACTATCCTTTTCCTCTTTACACATTTAATTTCAATCCATAGGGATTCCAAGAAGTGTTTTGGCTCTTGCAGAATTTTCAATCTGTTTGATTCAAGGCCCTCCTTAACATACAATGCTACCCTTCCACCAATTCGATCCACCCTATCTCTACGATATAATTTGTAACCTAGTATGACAGTGTCCCACTGGTTATCCTCCTTCCATCAGGCCTATTATCAGGCATATTTTCAAAGCACTTAGCCTTCCAAAGTTCCATAGAAACCTATGGAACTTTGGAAGGCTAAGTGCTTTGAAAATATGTCTCCTTATCTAATTTTTCATTTAGTGCAATATATTCTAACTCTTCCATCTTATTTCTTAGGCTTCTGGCATTCGCATATAAACATTTCAAACTATGTTTGTTGTTCCTATTTACATCATGACAGTATTAATTTTCAATCTTTTGTCTGATTTTTATTTAAGGACACCTGATCTACTATGGTCTCTTTTTGCAACCTCACTATCGGGATACCCTATCTTCCCTATTTTGGTGATATCTTTAAAAGACACCTTATTCCGAACCATGCGCTTTTGAGCAACTGTCGGCCTTCCCCCAAGACAGCAAGCTCCTCCCCAGTACTATCTAAAATCCTATCTAGGTGACGCGTGAGGTCTGCCATCTTCAAACCAGGCAGGCAACTGATCAGGAGATCCTCACGCCACCCGCTATCTACATGCCTAACAATCGAATCACCAACTACAACAGCAGTCCTAACCCTTCCCTCCTGGCCAGAAACTCCTGGAGCCACATTCTCGGTGCGAGAAGATATTGCATCCCTTAGTGGGCTGGTCCTGGCTACAAGATTACTTCCAGCTGCACCAGGGTGATGCTCTCTTTTTCGAAAACCTCCCTCCTCCAAGGCAGCACAGGGGCTGCCAGATTGGAGGTGGGACTTCTTTACAATGTCCCTATAGGTCTCCTCTATTTACCTCTCCGTCTCCCTCAGTTCCACCAAGTCTGCTACTCTAGCCAAGAGAATGGACTCATTCCCTGAGAGCTAGCAGCTCTTTGCATCGGGTACACACATATAACCTCTGAACAAACTGGGAGATAATCATGCATGTGGCACTCAGTGAAAAAGACTGGATAGCATCCCTCTTGCTGCTGGACCTGTCTGCATGTTAGTATTATAGAGTTGTTTAATTAAAACTTCCAAAGGTACTAGGGATATCAGATGAATATAAAGAGCCTTAAGATTATATGGTGTAATATGTAATTTACAGTATTTATAAAGTGTTTGCTTCTCAGAAACTATTAAATGTAATTAAAACTCTTAAAAACTCTCCTCTTGTTTTCCTAATTAGAATAATTTACTATAAATAAAGAGTTGAGCTAGGGTGGGTAGGAGCTGGAGAGGGTGGGTAGGAATAAGGACTGAACTAGGTCCTGCTGTTCCTTCTAGAGTCTATCTGTTAATGCTGTGGCAGAAAATTGATGTTTTAAAACTATGTGGGAAATGGTACGGAGACTAATAAAGTTTGCTGCTTTTTTTTTTAATTCTGTGTTCATCAATATCCTACAATTCCTCTTTTAAACCCAATCCTTAAGTTACCAAGCACAGAGCAAAATAATGTCACTTACCAGAGAAATGTCCTCTTCTCTGAGACGTTCTCATCATAATTCAGCATTGGCAACCACATTTGGAGGTGCTATCCTCCCCATGCCCACCTCAAACTATGCCTTTGGCTTAATGGAACAAAAGGGGGCCATCCTCTCCCAACCCTTTACTCCCATATACATGGACAGCGTCCCCTTAGCCTTCCTCAAGAACCTACTGTCCCGGTCAGTCATTCTAGGGAGAGAAGAAGCTAGAAAGGGGGAGAGGAGAATGCTCAAAAAGGTGCTTTCATTCAGTTTGTACCTGCTCAAAAAACATTTTTTGTGCTTCAAGTTCCATCTGTCTCACTTCAAGGTCTTGCGTTATAGCAGCTGTTTCTTGGTTTCGAATATACATCTATGGTAAAGAAGAATATGTGTTATGAAAAATCAACAGGCAAAGTCTACATAGCTTATGTTATTTCATAAACCTATCGCTGTGTCCAAGAAAGGTAAATTTATGCAAAGAGAAATAATATATGCAAAACCTTTTCAATTTTGTTTCCTGAATGGGAAACTATTCTTATGTGATGAGATCTCACAGACCTATCAATGCAGTATACATCACAGCGAAGAGAGGAAATATTACTGGTTCCCCAGTTTATACTTCTGAAGCACGGTAATATTTGATATTTGCTTTTCTCAACTGTTCTGCTGGGTTTAGCATATAAAAGTGGAGGAGTGGCCTAGTGGTTAGGGTGGACTTTGGTCCTGGGGAACTGAGGAAGTGAGTTCAATTCCCGGCACAGGCAGCTCCTTGTGACTCTGGGCAAGTCACTTAACCCTCCATTGCTCCATGTAAGCTGCATTGAGCCTGCCATGAGTGGGAAAGTGCGGGGTACAAATGTAACAAAAAAAAAAAAATGCCTTACTTTAAGTTTAACACATTTTTATGGACAAGATCATTTTTCTTATTCTGGACTAAATAAAATTTGTCTTAACTACACCTCAAGCCAATAAAGGAATAAGCTACATCGGTCCCACTCCTTCACAACTGCAATTATTTTACAGGTAAGACTTTGGCACTGCATCATTCTATGGACAGTTTATTCCCTTTCCTTTAAGATTTACAATTACTTTAGGAAAGTTTAGAGTTTGTTTTCTACTCAGATTTTTCTGAACCACTTTAGATGATTTAATCCTGGGAACGTCTCAATCTTCAAGATGCCTCTAGCTCTACTGAATTTGGATTTTAGATTTATTGCTCACATTTTTCATATCCAAGCTCAAGGAAAATTACAATGAGATACACAAGTTATTTTCCTAATCAAATGGGCTTACAATCGAATTTGTATCCTGCAGTACTCTTCAAGGATACTGTACAGGTGAAGGAATTTTACTCCATGCCTTAAAAGTCTCTATCATGCATGCTGAGTCTCTCATGTCTTTATCGCTAGGCACTGAAACACTATTCCTAGTTCTTCACTATTCTATAAATACAAAATACTACAGATAGCTAGAGGTGAAGCCTAAGTTGTAATTTCAAAGACTGAGTGATGCTACTGAGAGAAGGTGAAGCATAATAATCATCATTTATGATAAAAGGCACAACTGAATACTCACCTCACGGGGGACGGGGAGTGTGATGTGGAGAATATGGAAGACATGCTTCTGTTGTCCCAGAGGCTACTCCCAAAGCTAAATCTATCTGCATTTCTAATCAGTGTTTACCTCTTGATATAATCCTACCCACTGTACAGGTACTGCATGGAAAGTTATGTTTCCTCAAAAGAGTGAATCATTTCATGGCGTCAAAATCCACTAAAAAGAAA
The DNA here is from genome assembly GCF_901765095.1 of Microcaecilia unicolor. NCBI lineage: Eukaryota > Metazoa > Chordata > Amphibia > Gymnophiona > Siphonopidae > Microcaecilia > Microcaecilia unicolor. Next base: position 579,712,218 of record NC_044031.1, on the reverse strand, counting down.
AATCAGAGGCTTATTAAAGAAAAGATGGCGAAAGCACCACATGCCAGTGTGACCACCAAGGATGGACAAGGTGCAGACTGCAGAATTTAAGGATGCAGTGATCAAAGTGCTGACCAAGAAGTTCAACAAGATTTCACAGCAGTGGGAGTTGGTATTGCAGGGTTTTATGGAGGTGTAGAGGAGGATGGGGGAGAAGCAACAGCAGATCTCGGAGGAAGATGAGCTCCATGGGGCTTTTGTTGAATTTGCAGCAAACCCTTGCCTCCCAGGACAAGAAGCTGGAAGACCTTGGGAGTATGTTCTAGCACAGCCATCTCAGTTTTGAGGGATCCTGGAAATCAGTCAATGATTGGGATCTCTCTGAGTGGCTCAATATCTGGCTACAAGATTGGCACACCTGGGAAAACTTAAAATTGAGTATACTCACTGCCTAGGGCTGAAGTCAGACTTCCAGGCGCACCTGAGTGGTCATTGTGAAATATACCCACATCGAAATGATCCTGAGAGCTCTGTAATTTTGTTCTTTATAACAGTGACTCCTGTTCTTATGCTTAGCTTGGTAACCTTCTGCCGTATTTTCCTCAGGCTAACCAATTTCACCAACAATGTCCCCATCTTATGGCCTAATCTATGCAGCTTATATTTATACAGATAAATATCTGCTTCACACCTTTGAGCCAACAGATCATTTTGCTGACCCTGGAGCCTATGTACTTCTTCCTGGTCCATCACAATCATTCCAGTTACTGAACATGTCTCTACTGAGTTGCTGCTAATTGAATGTAATATGCATGACTACCTCATCTCGTGCCTTATGCTCATGGCTTGAGTACCATGAATCTGTCCCCTCAAAACTGCCTTAGCTCGTATAATCCTGCCATGCCTTCCTTAAGTACACTATAAATTCCTGTTTCCAAAACAAAAAAGATTCCATACAAAATCCTTCTGACTGCTATCCAACTACAAGGTCATTCCTACCCACAGTACACAACTCTGTAAACAAGGAAGCAAAAATTAAACTTTGATCCAGTCTGGCAATCACATTATAAGTATGAGAGTAATAAGTCAAGTCAGCTTCAGGGGAGATATGATACAGGTCTTTAAAATAATGAGTGGAGTGGAGTGGAATGGGTAGATGTGAATCGCTTGTTTACTCTTTCCAAAAATACTAGGACTAGGGGCACACAATGAAGCTACAAAGTAGTAAATTTAAAACGAATCAGAGAAATATTTCTTAACATGCCAGAGAATGTGGTAAAAGCAGTTAGCTTAGCGGGGTTTAAAAGAAGGTTTGGATGGCTTCCTAAAGAAAAGTCCATAGACCATTATTAAAATGGATTTGGGAAAAATCCACTGCTTATTTCTAGGATAAGCAGCATAAAATGTATTATACTGTTTTGGGATCTTGCCAGGTACTTGTGAACTGGATTGGCCACTGTTGGAAACAGGATGCTGTGCTTGATGGACCTTCGGTCTGTCCAAGTATGGCAATACTTATGCACTTATGTCTGTACTTCTGGAGATTTTTGGCCAATGACAGGTCTTAGTCAAGAAGTGCTGTGAATTCTGAAATGAAATTGAGAGTGTGACATCAAGTGCAATCTCATTTTACAGAAGCAACCTTTGACTGCCGAGGCATTTTTTCCCTCCTTTTAGCATTAAGTGATAAGAAAAATTTAAAAATCATATTGGAGACATTAAATAAATTTATTAATGAGTTATATTGGGCTAGTGTACGGTTTTCCACTATTTTGAGTTTATTCAGTTGAGCTATTGTTGTGGAAATGAATTCTTTTTTTAAATTTTGCAGGTGCACAGAAACCACAAAGCATAAGCTTTCTCCTCATCACCTCTTCCAACACTACAACATATCTCCCTTTAGGGTCCAAGATGGTTTTGTGCAGCCACCAATCCAAGCCTTTTTTCATTAACACTGCCACATCCCTCTAAATGCTGTGATCAGGACTTCCCCCACCTAGTCCCAACGCAACTTAGGTTCCACCAGTAATAAGTATGTTTCCTGCAATAACGTGCTATCAGCCCTTCAAGTAACTAACTACTTTTGTTCACTTAATCGGAGAATGTAGCCAATCAACATTCATTGAATGAACATTCGCTCCCATCTAAGTTACATTAGCTGTAGGTTCTTAAGTGGTCTTTTTATCCCAGTTTCTATAGGTATATCAAATCTACAGGATCCCAGCCCTACGTAATTCCCCATTCTCTGTCTCTTGTACAGCATTCCCAAGAAGAGCAAGCAAACAACCTTGGTTCATGCCCTCCACCTCCCAGCCCTACGACTAATTCTTTTAAAAGCTTGCGTCTCCCTTTTCTTACCTACCTCCCAACCCCAAAGTCTCCCTCTCCTTACCTACCTCCCAACCCCATCCTTTAGTGTCCTCCACCCTTCTACATACTCCACAGTTGTCACCATCCCACCCTCTTCCATCATTTCCCTCATACCGCTCCTCCTTCTCCTCCTCGCCCCCCCACTCCTCAGAAAACTCCCAACACTACCTCATTGCCAAACTCTAGGCTTCACCTCTCCGGCCACCCCTCCCAACTTCCATGTACAACTTCATGTCTATTTCAAGAAATATTTCAACAAACATGTCAAAAAATTTTTCAAAACCCTTTCCTAGCTCCTCTAAAGTCTTTCTCTACTTATAGAACCCAGTAACTGTTCTAGTCTAGTGCGGTCAGCTCCTTACAAGCTTCAGAGTTCAAATGCATCCTGCAGTCTAGTCTATAGCACCAGGGCAATCATTAGAGTTCAACTCTCCTCTGTCCCTGAGACAAAACAGCACCATCACTCGACCGACTCTGGCTATCAGCCTCTCACTGCTACTGGGAGCACACCAACTCATCTTCTCCTCTCCAATGCCCTCCTTGACCAGTGGAAGAAACCAATGTAACTTCGCCTTTAGTGATTCCAGCAGCACAGAAGTCATCTTAAAAAAGCAGTATTAGTCATAACAATGGGTTACTTCCACCAATACAAGGCCTCTAGCACAAGACCAATCTCTTAGGCCTCGTGTCCTTCCAAATTCTTTTATTTACATCTCACATGCCAACTTCCAGCTCTAGTTCCAGTAATGCAGAATATAAAGACAAACCATAGTTAATATTTTAACTTATTGAAAATAGTACTCCATATTGCTCAGGCCCGATAGCTAACTCTGGCGTTCTGTCCTCCACATTGCGCTCCTTAGCTCCCTACCTTTCAAGCAACTGTAGAAAAGCTTTAAACTCAGCAACCTTAATATATATCCTCATGGTGCCCTGGATACTGAAGGGCAAACCATACTCCTTGATTGAAGAGCTAGCAGTAGTATGGCGTGAACCCCGCCAATGCACTGCTACCTCTTTGGAGAAATCTTTGAACAGCAAAACATTTCCTCTCTGGAGTTCCAAACTTTTTGCTAAACAGCAGATCCGTAGGATTGTGACCTTGTCTGCAAAATTCAGTAAGCATGCAATAATTGGCTGTGATCTATTGCCAGGATTTGGCTGGGCTCCTAATCAGTGCATAAACTCCACCTGTATTTTGCTTCTCTCTTCCAAGGCCCAGTCTCACCATAAGCTCCCACTCATCACTGGCTACCAGTACAATACAGGGCTAAATTTAAAACTCTATGTCTGATCTTCAAGGCCCTGAAAGGGAATGGCCCTAAGTACCTGAAGAATAGGATGTCACATGAAATGAGATTGAAGGGGGGCAGACTCAAGAAAAATGTCAGGAAGTAATTTTTCACGGAGAGAGTAGTGGATGCTTGGAATGCCCTCCCGCGGGAGGTGGTGGAAATGAAAACGGTAACGGAATTCAAACATGCGTGGGATAAGCATAAAGGAATCCTATGCCGAAGGAATGGATCCTCAGGAGCTTAGTCAAGATCGGGAGGCAGGGCTGGTGGTTGGGAGGCGGGGATAGTGTTAGGCAGACTTATACGGTCTGTGCCAGAGCCGGTGGTGGGAAGCGGGACTGGTGGTTGGGAGGCGGGGATAGTGCTGGACAGACTTGTACGGTCTGTGCCAGAGCTGGTGGTTGGGAGGCAGGGCTGGTGGTTGGGAGGCGAGGATAGTGCTGGGCAGACTTATACGGTCTGTGCCAGAGCCGGTGGTTGGGAGGCAGGGATAGTGCTGGGCAGACTTATACGGTCTGTGCCCTGAAGAGCACAGGTACAAATCAAAGTAGGGTATACACAAAAAGTAGCAAATATGAGTTATCTTGTTGGGCAGACTGGATGGACCGTGCAGGTCTTTTTCTGCCGTCATCTACGATGTTACTATGTTACACACCTCCAAGGACACTAAGGACCTCCCAAGGGCTATCACCAACCACACCCTCTCCAAAAGATATTACACGATGTGAAACCCGCAAGCAAGCCTTCTCCTTAGTAGCCCCCACACTCTGGAATGCACTGCCTGAAAGGCACCGCTTAACACAAGACTCTCTACTTCAGGAAGCAGGTGAAAGCTTGGCTCTTCAACCAGGCCTTTGATGAAAGAAGTAACTAACTTGTAAGTCTCACTCACACACGCAAGGAGTGACTTGGGCTGCACATACTGCAGCAGGACATGTTTATCCACTCCTACCCTAGCTGAGATAATATTTTAACCTTGTGTGCAACTTTCTTTAAAACAATTACCTTACTTTCTAACTCTTCTTACTCTCTTACCTATCTACATGTTACATCTTTGCTTTACACTTCACTATCAATTAAAATGTTCTATTACATATTGTGTTGACATTGTAAACAGTATACCATGCCATACTTTGTATTACTTGGATATTTTACTGCTGTAAGTGCCTATTGCTCATGTTTGATCTATTCTTACTGTACACCGCCTTGAGTGAATTCCTTCAAAAAGGCGGTAAATAAATCATTGTCTTTATCCTTGATTCAGGTAGTCCCAGTTATACGAACATTATTCTGTCTACTATGATTTTCTTGATCAATCAGCCTCCAGTAAGTAATGCATTTTGCTTTTTAAGTTGTTCTACTTGCTCTGTCAGCTGAGTTGTCACCATTTCTTTTGCAGTGATCCTGAACCTGTTAAACTCAATCTTCGTTGTCTGCACTGCTAGCAATTCCCTCATCTTTTGAGGGATTGAAATGTAGCTGCAACAGGTTGTCCTCAAGTACAGCAGTGACACACTGGGTAAGGTGTCATGCTAACTCTTCCAACATCATAATTATGGGCTGCTCTGCACCAGTCACTATCTTAATTTCACCCCATCTCAATTTCTCCATTTGGTACCATGATTTCCTGATCATATCCACAATTCTCTGTCACTGGTCCTCTCACTGCACACTAGTTCAACTCTGCTGCCCCTTTGTATACAGTTCCATATCACAAAAGGTCCATTTAAAAATTTTATAGAAACTTTACTGAATGAAAAAATGCAAATGAAACAAAAAACCCACTATCCAACCTTAAAAATGACAATATGGTATCAACATGCTTCATACACTTCCACAGCTGTAATATTTTACCACCTCCTTCTCCCAAATCCACACCCTACCCTTCAAAACCCACCCATATCAATTGTTATAATTTTTCACAAGAACAGTTCCCAGTTCCAAGTGAGATACCCTTAAACAGTACCCACAGGTGATCACAATTGGATCAGTGGCTTTCAAATCCTTTCCCAATTCTGTGGGCACATCTCATCTGCTAAGAGTTTCTTTATGACATTAATATACCACATTTTAGCCACTCATAAAAGGTCGATTTGTCCAGTAGGCTGTGGGGAAGCACCCCTAGGTTGAGTTTGGTCATGTTCATCATGTAAATCCCTGCCAGTGACATTCTGGTGTGTCTCATTAGCCTATACAACTCATTACACCATCTGTTGGTAGTGTGATAAATTTGGGGACTTCTCGGGCTTAAAATTAAACTACGGCAAGCTAGCTCCATTGGCTAACATACAAAGAAAGTGTGACTCACGCTTTCCCTTGAATTGGGCTTCAGATATGATCCACTTTTTGGGGGTTTGGTTACCAAAGGATCTGAGTCATCTGCTCAATCAAAATATTTTACACTGCTTAGAGAGCACTGGTGCCTGCTACAGGCTTTGCAAACCCTCCCCCCCTCTGTTAGTTAAGATCTATTTATACAAAATGATCATTTTACCTAACTGGTAATACATGTGCCAACTGATTCCCCCAGGAGATATGGCTCTAGTTAACAAAACGTTATGCAACTATCTCTGGCAGAGCCATAGGCTGTACCTGTTTTTGGTATAATAGTCTGCTCTAAATTATTATCTGTAGCTTCTCTAAGTTCTAAAGAATCTATAGTTAGTATTATGTAGGACAGGCATATTCAAAAGTCTGATTAATGCTTCTAAGAGAATTTTCAATATTTTCAACTTTTAATCTTATCATAGATAAATCATTAATACATGTATTCTGAACTGTTTGAATATGAACTTCAACAATACCTTGACCTCTAGTAGATTTCAAACTAACAATGTCCTCCTCCATGGTAGTAACTTTAGTTTCATCTACAGCAACTTGAGGAGCTAAATTATATATCACTGAAGTAACAGTTTTCACCAAATCTGATACAGAGATCCAAACAGATTCCTAAGTCAATTCCACAGGTTTACTTACTAGTGATTTTGGTAGCTCTTCAGCCTCCCGGGAAATCTTATCTTTTCCAATACTTCTACAATCATCCAGGGTCCAACCTGAACTGCAACTCTACTCTTTTCTCCCCATCCCCTATCTTGATGTCCTGTGCCAAAACTCACCCAAAAAGTCACAGATTTTCTACCAAGATCTGCGTCCACTGTAGAGGGAAGCTCGTAGCTGCCAGTTGGAGAGGGGGTGATCTTGGATCCAGATTTAGAGATCTCATCATGCCCAGGCAAGTTACAGCAGGGACCACACCGAACAGCAGCCAATCTCCCGAGTAAGCAGAAAGGAATTAATCAGTACAGAAATTAAAGCAACTGAAGCAAGGGGCTGAGTTGCACCCCGTTTCTGGTCTCCCTTTTGTTTCCCCATAGGTAAACTTCCAACAAAACTGTGAAGAGACCAATGGCAGTGAGAAGGTTAGAGCACCGGTCTTGCAATCCAGAGGTGGCCGGTTCAAATCCCGCTGCTGCTCCTTGTGATCCTTGGCAAGCCACTTAACCCTCCATTGCCTCAGGTAGAGACTTAGATTGTGAACCCTCCTGGGACAGAGAAATATCAGTGTACCTGAATGTAACTTACCTTGAGCTACTACTGAAAAAGGTGTGAGCAAAATCTAAATAAATAATAATAAAAAAGGTAGGGCCATCTCAGACCTCAGTAGGTTTGTAACTTCAACCTTATGTGCAAAGTCTGGATAGGATGAGCTTAAGTAGCTTAATATGAAGGCTCTGAATGAGTGCTTTCTGCTGGAAATGGAGGGTAATGTGTCTGTGTCATTCTTAATATAGATTGTTTGGTCAATTGTGTGTCTCGTTATTTTTCAGGACTAGTGATAAAATGGTGTAAGGAACTGGCAGTAGACCTGACACCCAAGCTGTTTGAGGCAGCAGTGAAAGCGGTTCTTTCTTTGTCAGAGTGTCCCTTAGAGATGTTCAGCTCAAAGTCCTGCTACATCTCTGCTTCTCACAGCACCAGGCATCCAAAGCTAACCTTGTAAACTCAAACAGCTGCAATAAACATAGAGAACATGTGTTTTGGCTAGGTTCACTATATAAAAGTTTTGACAATTATCCATTATCTAATGCAGATTACTGGAAAGCGGGTTCCTTTAGACTCTGGAATTGTGTTATTTGACAATGTCTCTTAGCTCATCTTAAAGAATAAGGCTCTCCAGTTACTCCTAAAAAGGTCTTTCAGTTGCCCTCACACCAAAAAGTATACTGGCACATTGGAGAGACTTTGTGCCATCTTTGCTAATATAGTGATGTTCTGAGCTACATGACATGATGATCATGGAAAAACAAGGCTGTTGGAGGACTTTTCTCTGGTTATGGGGCTCCAATCTGGGCTCCTTCCCTCACAGAGCAAAAACAGCATCAGTTGATTCATAAAAACTATTATATTTGGACAAATGACTATTTGAATTCAAGAAAGTATGGGACAAGCACAGAGGATCTCTAAGGGTGAGGAAGTGAAAGCAGAGATGGTATAGGTAAGCAAACTGGATAGGGCATATGGTCTTTATCTGTCATCATTTTCTGTGTTTCTATGTGCATTATTTAATGCTGGCTCAACTATCATCAATAAGATCTATTTACTTATAACCTTCATTAATTGCAATAAGGCATATTAAACTGAAATTAACACGAGTTAGTAAATCTACTACTTAGAGCAAGGAAATACCTGCATTACCTGAATCTGTAACTCAACTTGAGCTTGGGTTTGGAAAGGTGAGGAAACAACTCTGAAATCCAAACCAAATGCACAGGTATTCTATCATTTCTACAGCAGAATTATTTGTAGAAACATTTTTACAAAATTAATACTTATTATCAGGACATGATTTATCAGGGGATGAGCCACTTTTCAGGTGCATGAAACAAGACAAATAAGGCATCCAAAGCATAAGAAGATGCCATGATACACCCTCTCCTACATTGTGGTATTAATTGTAAAACAGAAAGACTAAGGATTTTTTTAGTACCTGAGAGATATATGCACACAAACATACTTTGCTCCAGGTAAAACCTGGGACCATAAATGTCCCAAATAATTATATGAAAATAAAGGGAAAAATCCCACTAACTATGTTAGCTATCAAATCTATTGACATTTAAAACAGAAGTCTGTCTGTATAAATAAAAACTATACAAACAAGTTTTTCCAAACCTTTCTTTCAATTTCATCATCCAGCCTCCTGAGTTCCATTTTTCGCTGATTTTGCTGATGATTAAGAAACCGCCTCCTTGCCCTGTCTAGCAGCTCAAGCTCCTTCAATCTTAGATCCCTTTTCGCAGAAGTCAGTCTTCAAAGCCAAAAACACAGCAACAAGGAAAAACATGCCTGACTTAGTTAACATCCACCCTTTATGCAATATATATATAGTGAAAGCAGAAAACCAGAATTTTAAGGAAAAAAAAAGGTATGTTGACCACTACTTAAGCTCTCACTTTCTACAATGCAATATTTTGAAAAGGACCATTGCGGATATATTTTTTGACAACTCAGCACAATTGTGTTTTTGGAAACAGCATCCATTAAAAAAAAAACATTAGCTCTTCTATTTTTCATAAGTCGCAACAGGACATTGGCTTTTGATGTCACTGAAGAATCCAGCTCCATATATAGAAATGCAAACGTTCCAGTATCACCATATATTACAAAATAAAAAGGACTCATTTTAAACAAAATAATAAAACCCTACTTGGTGACTATGGCATTCATCTATAATAATAATATTTTAAAGAAGGTAACAGTTCCCTATTAATCACATCAGTTTGAGATGAACATTCCCAGAATCAGAAAAATGTTTAAATATTTATGTGACTAGTGAGAATATGAAGAAATATTGAAATCTTTGGGGTTTTTTTTCCTTAAGACAAGCTACAGCAGAGGTTAGGTTACACTTATGGTAGCCATGGTCATTATATTTAGAACCTCTTACACTTATTGCAAGCCAGAAGCAACACAAGCCACCCTCGTTTCACTGCAGCCATTTTCTACATTTATTACTGATTAAGCAAAGTTACTCACCTGCTGCAGCAGGTGTTCTTCGAGTATAGCAGGCCAAATAGTCTCACATGTGAGTGACGTCATCCAAAGGAGCCCGGTGCGGATGCTGACTAGCAAGTTGTAGAAATTTCTAGCAACATCCCACCATGCACGTGTTGGTGCCTTCCCGCCTGACGCACGAGCTTGGGTCCCTTGGTCATTATAAAAAGCTAAAGAATGCAACTCCAAGAGGAGGTGGAAGGATATGTCAGAATACCTAGCCTACTACAGGTGAGTAACTTTGCTTTCTCCGAGGACAAGCAGGCCATTGTATTCTCACACGTTGGAATCCCTAGCTACCAGGTTCACTGAAAACAACAGTTCTAGGACAATAGGAACTCAAAACGTCGAGGTCTGTACTCAGTCAACCTGAAATGATTTGTGGACTTATTGTGGAGGTGCAGCCTGGAACAGAACAAAACCGGACCTAGGGGGTGGAGCTGGATTCTAGACACCAAACAAATTCTGCAGGTCTGTCTGACCGAACTGGCTGTCATATTGGGTATCCTGTTCAAGGCAGTAATGAGATGTGACTGTGTGGACAGATAACCATGTCATAGCTTTGCAAATCTCCTCTATGGAGGCTGACCTCAAGTGGGCTACTGATGTAGCCATGGATCTGACATTATGAGCTTTGACATGACCCTCCAGAGACAGCCCAGCCTGGGTATCAGTAAAGGAAATGCAATCTGTTAGCCAACTGGAAATTTTGCATTTGCTGATGGCTGTCATCCTGTTTGGGTTAAAAAAAAAAGGGTGGACTGTCTATGGGCTTTAGTCTGCTCCAGATAGAAGGCTAAGGCTCGCTTGCAGTCCAAAGTATGCAGTACACTCTTGCCAGGATGGGCATGTGGTTTTAGAAAAAATGTCAGCAGGACGACTGATTAAGATGGAACTCTTGACACTATCAAAGGAAGGTGCTTTGGGTGCATGCGGAGAACTACTCCGTTGTGGTGAAATTTAGTGTAAGGTGGATTAGCTACTAGAACCTGAAGCTTACTAACTACCATCAGAAACCCAACTTTCCAGGTCAACTACTTCAAATGACAGGAATCAAGCGGCTCAAAAGGAGCCTTTATCAGCTGGGTTAAGACAATGTTGAGATACCGTGACACAGTTGGAGGTTTGACTGGGGGGCTTTGTCAAAAGTAAACCTTTCATGAAGCGAACAGCTAGAGGCTGTGCTTACCTCGCACACAGTGATAGTAAGCACTAAGATAAATTGATACAGAGTTGATTTTCAACCAGACTCTGAGAGGTGAAGGAGGTATTCAAGCAGTTTTTGTGTAGGACAAGTGAGGGAATCTAAGGCCTTTCCCTCACACCAGACAGCAAACCTTTTCCACTTAAAAGAGTAACACCATCTAATGGAGTCTTTTCTGGAAGCCAGCAAGATGTGGGAGACAACCTCCAGCGAGCCCAAGGCTTCAAAAATTCCATGCTCTCAACATCCAAGCCATGAGGGCCAGGGATTGGAGGTTGGGATGCAGAATAGATCCCTTGTTCTGTATGAAGAGGGTCGGAAAACAATCCAATCTCCACTTATCTTTGGAGGATAACTCCAGAAGAAGTGAGAAGGGAACCATATCTGTTTCAGCCAGTAGGGCATGATTAGAATCATAGTTCCCTGATCTTGCTCGAGTTTCAGCAAAGTCTTCTCTAAAGAGATATTGGAGGATAAACATGCATGAAACCTTCCCCTCAAGGCAGGAGAAATGGATCTGACACCAGTCTGCCATGTGATCTACAACTACTACTAATCATTTTTGTAACGCTATTAGATGTACGCAGCACTGTACACATTATATGCAGCTACTTTTCTCTGTCCTTAGAGGGCTCACAATTTAAGTTTTATTTGGGGTTTTTTTGTACCTGGGGCAATGGAGGGTTAAGTGACTTGCCCAATGTCACAAGGAGCTGCAGTAGGAATCGAACCCAGGTCACCAGGATCAAAGCCTGCTGCACTAACCATTAAGTTACTCTGAGCCTGGACCAGAACTGGGGGACTTTGTTGTTGAGAGGAGTGGCTGAGAGACCACTCATGTGGTTGCCAAACCCTGCTCAGTCTGTCCGCCAGGCACTTTTCCTTTCCTGGAAGGTATGTGGCTCAGAGGTCCATCCCATGAAGGAGGGCCCACAGCCTCCTGACATAATGGGTAGGATCCTGTACTCCCCTGCTTGTTCACATAAAATATTGGTTGTCTGTTTGAATGAGAATAATATGGTTTTGCACACAATCTCTGAAAGCCTTTAGGGCATTCCAAATGGCTCGCAGCTTGAGAAGACTGATATGAAGATGTTTCCTCAGCAGACCAAGTCCCTTGGGTGTGAAGCCCATCTACATGAGCTCCCCAGCCCCGGTTGTATGAATTCATCATTAGCATTTTTTGTGGATGTGGAATTTGGAATGGTAGTCCCACAGTCAAATTCGTCCGAACTGTCCAACAGAGAAGGGCATGAGCCAATCCTGAGGGAATCTTGATGCCATCTGCTAAGTTCCCAGCTGCCTGAGACAACTGGGAAACTAGGGCCCACTGGGCTTCTCTCAAGTGGAGATGCACAATGGGAGTGAAGAACTGTTGAGGCCTTGTGGCCCATCAACCTCAACATTTGCCGAATTGTGACCTGCATGCTGGCACGGCCCTGCGAAGCGAGCATTGATAAGGTGTCTACTCTGGTTTGTGGAAGAAAAGCCCAAGCCTGCAATGTATCTAGCTGGACTCCCTATGTATTCTAATCGCTGGACTGCGAGCAGACAGGACTTTGGGTAGTTTATAGCCAACCCTAGTAACTCCTACACCTGAATAGTTAGGCATATGGACTCTGACGCCCTCTCTTGCGATGTTTTCTTCACCAGCCAATTGTCCAGATAGGAAAACACATACAATCCCAGCCTGCGCTGACACGCTGCTACTACCACTAGACATCTGGTGAATACCCTGGGAGCTGACACGAGGCAAAATAGCAGTACTGGTAGTACTGTTTTCCTAGGCAAAAATCTGAGATACTTCCTGTCACTGGGAAGTATCGAAATGTGGGTGCAGGCATCCTATTGGTCCAGAAATCATAGCCAGTCATTTGCTTGAATCATGGGGAGAAGGGTGTCCACAGAAAACATCCTAAACTTTTTTTTGACCAGGAATTTGCTCAGAGTCTTAGGGTCTAGGATGGTATAAAATCCCCCCATTTTTTGGGCATAAGAAGTACCTGGAATGGAATCCCTTCCCTTCCTCCCCTGGTGGTACAGGCGTGATCACATTAGACTGGAGAAGGGGGGGATTTCCTCTGCAAGTACCTGCTTGTGCTGACAGCTGATGCTCTCTGTGGGCAATTTGGTGGTTTTTGCTGTGAATGGAGAGCATAACCAAGATGAGCTATTTGAAGAACCTACCACTTATAAAGGGCCACTTGTGATGGTAAAATTTCAGCCTGCCCCTCACCAGAAGGCCATCTGGGACGATCACTTGGAGTGTGGTTATTCTCTCCCAGAGCAAGCCAAAAGCTCGCCAGCTGGGACTTCTGAGGACGGGGTTGGCAGGCCCAGGGACACTGGCCCTGGGACTGCTGGGCAGAGCAGGAGGGCGGCAGGAATCTATGCCTATGAGAGTAATAAAGTCACTGCCTAGACCCACTGGAAAACCTCCAAGAGGTAGAGGGTGCATGTGGAGGGCGCTAAGATAGTGTTTGGATGGTATCTGTGTGTTTCATGATGAGGTCAGTGACCTCCTCTACTTTAGCTCCAAAAATGTTGTCCCCTCAGCACAGGACATTGGCTAACCTTTCTTGAACCGCCGGTTCTAGGTCAGAGACACACATCCATAAGAGTCAGCACATCCCCACACCCATAACGGACGGTCTGGACACCACATCAAAAGGAGGAGGAGGAGCAGCTGGGAGGGTCAAACATTTACATCAGGCGTGAATGCTATTTAAAAATACCATCCTGGAAGCCCAGGCCAAATATATTCCGTGTATTAAAAAAGGAGGGAGGAAGACCAAACGACAGCCGGTGTGGTTAAAAAGTGAGGTGAAGGAAGCTAATAGAGATAAAAGAAAATCCTTGAGAAAATGAAAGAAGGAACCAACTGAAAATAATAAGAAACAGCATAAGGAATGTCAAGTAAAATGCAAAGCACTGATAAGGAAGGCAAAGAGGGACTTTGAAGAAAAGACTGCGTTGGAGGTAAAAACACATAGTAAAACTTTTTTTTTTAGGTATATTAAAAGCAAGAAGCCAGCAAAAGAATCAGTTGGACCGCTATTTGACCGAGGGGTAAAAGAGGCAATCAAGGAAGACAAAGCCATAGCGGAGAGATTACATGAATTCTTTGCTTCGGTCTTCACCAAGGATGATTTAGGAGAGATACCGGTGCCAGAAATGGTATTCAAAGCTGACGAGTCAGTGAAACTGAATGAAATCTCTATAAACCTAGAGGAAGTAATGGGGCAATTTGACAAATTGAAAAGAAGCAAATCTCCTGGACTGGATGGCATTCATCCCAGAGTTCTGATAGAATTGAAAAATGAACTTGTGGAACTATTGTTAGTAATATGTAATTTATCTTTAAAATCGAGTGTGGCATCGGAAGATTTGAGGGTAGTCCATGTAAAGCCGATATTTTAAAAAGGTTCCAGAGGGGATCCGGGAAATTACAGACCGGTGAGCCTGATGTCGGTGCCGGGCAAAATGGTAGAGACAATTATAAAGAACAAAATTACAGAGCATATTCAAAAGCATGGATTAATGAGACAAAGCCAACATGGATTTAGTGAAGGGAAATCTTGCCTCACCAATCTATTACATTTCTTTGAAGGGGGAATAAACATGTGGATAAAGGTGAGCCGGTTGACATTGTGTATCTGGACTGTCAAAAGGTGTTTGACAAAGTACTTCATGAAAGACTTCAGAAGAAATTGGAGAGTCATGGGATAGGAGGTAGTGTCCTTTTGTGCATTAAAAACTGGTTAAAGAATAGAAAAGGAGAGTAGGGTTAAATGGTCAGTATTCTCAATGAAGAAAGGTAGATAGTGGGGTTCCCCAGGGGTCTGTGCAGGGACCACTGCTTTTTAACATATTTATAAATGATCTACAGATGGGAGTAACTAGAGAGGTAATTAAATATGCTGACAACACAAAGTTATTCAAAGTTGTTAAATCGCAAGAGGATTGTGAAAAATTACAAGAGGACCTTACGAGACTGGGAGTCTAAATGGCAGATGACGTTTAATGTGAGCACGTGCAAAGTGATGCTTGTGGGAAAGAGGAACCCAAACTATAGCTACGTAATGCAAGGTTCCACGTTAGGAGTCACCAACCAAAAAAGGGATCTTGGCGATGTTGTTGATACGTTGAAACCCTCTGCTCAGTGTGCTGTGGTGGCTAAGAAAGCAAATAGAATGTTAGTTATTATTAGGAAAGGAATGGAAAACAAAAGTGAGGATGTTATAATGCCTTTGTATATGTCCATGGTGCGACTGCACCTCGAATATTGTGTTTAATTCTGGTTCCCGCATCTCAAAAAATATATAGTGGAATTAGAAAAGGTACAGAGAAAGGCAATGAAAATGATAAAGGGGATGGGACGACTTCCCTATGAGGAAAGGCTAAAGCGGCTAGGGCTCTTCAGCTTGGAGAAAAGATGGCTGAGGGGAGATATGATAGAGGAGTATAAAATAATGAGTGGAGTGGAATGGGTAGATGTGAATCGTTTGTTTACTCTTTCCAAAAATACTAGAACTAGGGGGCATACAATGAAGCTACAAAGTAGTAAATTTAATACGAATCGGAGAAACTTTGTCTTCACTCAACGTGTAATTAAACTCTTGAATTCGTTGCCAGAGAATGTGGTAAAGGTGGTTAGCTTAGCAGGGTTTAAAAAATGTCTGGCCGGCTTCCTAAAGGAAAAGTACATAGACCATTATTAAACTGACTTGGGGAAAATCCACTGCTTTTTTCTGGGATAAGCAGCATAAAATGTACTGAACTCCTTCGGGATCTTGTCAGGTATTTGTGATCTTGATTGGCCACTGTTGAAAAGATTGTGGACTCAAATCCAGCAGCAATCAACAAGAATATTGACTGGATTAATTACATTACTAGAGCTTTAAAATGGCCTTTCCACTTTAACTGATGAACTTACAGGATGGTTAGATAGTGCCTTTGGAAACTGCTGTATTTGTATTTGTGAGATGTTGGTTGTATAATCCCCTGTGTTAAAGGTTTGATTCAACATTTGACTGAATCTGCTTTAACTGAAAGAAATCCTACCATAGCTGCCTATGCACTGTATGACCCATTACAAGCTGATGCACATAATGCTTATGATACCATGCATGCAACCTATCCCACTAAATGGTATCCTATGTGTTAACATGCATCTCTCTCTCTGATCCCACTGTTCCCCATATTGTAGATATAAAAGATTCTTTTTAGAGTATGTTTTATTTTGTACCTTGCACTTATATTAGCCTACCACTTTGATATCATGCCATCCTGTTGCCCTCTTCCTTACTTCAGCTCTAATACTGGCTTTTATTCTGTTCTTTATACATTTGCTTAAGATTTTTGAGTATACCTTTTTCTAAGACTTAAATTCAACATACTGTTGTCTAAATTTTGACTTCTTTACATGTTTTTTTTTTGGTATGCTGTCATTTGCGGTTTAGAATATTCTGCAGAACTAGAAGCAGATTACCCCATTTTCCTTAGACCTTGTCACTGATTACTATGGTACTATAGGCATTATAAAGTTACTCCAGAGTGATGATAATACTGAAAAATTTTGCAAATCCCTTGGTTGACTGTTTTCAAGTTCACCCAAAGAAGCTAGCATGCCTCCCACCTCACAGTCAACGTTTAAAACTTGTTTGGTAAGGACAGGTACTACCAAACCCCATTCTCTTCCTTTGGAGGTATATAATTATAAAGGTATATGGAAATTAACCATACACAATGTTGCTACCATTTTACTCTGTGATGGAAATCCTAACTGTTGCCTTCAACCTATTCTTAGTTACATCAGTACTTATAAGAAACTACTTTCAATGAACTACTATTATCCCTAACAGATTAATCAGAGTCATTGATTGGTTTAGCATTTGAACTGACATAACAAGTTTTTTCTTTTTCAGAATGAGGTTAACATTTTTTGACAGTTACTTTGGAGATATTCCTAATGAATGTGTTATGAGGCATATCTGTACCATTAACATCATTTGTTGACTGAATGGGCCCACCACAATACCCACAGATATATTCCTTCCCTCCCTGGGTCTAAGTACACCACTTCCACAGTGTACCTAGATCTCTTCAATTTTAATGGATAAGGCATACAAATCCAGGTTCCCAGCACTTTAATATACAGTGTTAGAGTATAACATGGCACTTAAAACAGCAAGATTTGAAAAAGCCCAAATGGTTCACAAGAACCTATTTTAAGGAAAAGTTGAATGCTAGCTGAAGGAAGCTTTAAAAATTCTTTAATGCCTATGTTTGAGAAATATAAATTTAAAACTATTGTTAAAAGACTCACTATTGTACTAAATATTTTTATATCACTGTATTCCTAAAAAATACAAAATTAGATATTTAATCTGTATAGCCACCAATAATGAGTGTAAAAAACCCCCCAAACTTCTAAAGGGATCAAATGCAGTAATAGCAGTATATCATCAGCTGCGAGAAAGACACCGATACGCTTGGCAAAAGCTTTTGAAACAAATAAGAAAATGTTGAAAAGATTGCCTAGGTGCAAGGTATGGTGGATTTTGTATTCATGCACTTTGCACTCAATTTTCAAAAGAACTACTTAGGCATCTGCTATTTAGGTGACTATACATGTAGAGGTAAAACACATATGCATTTGAAAATACTGTAAGTATGTTTACATACTTATCTGTGCCCTCGACCTAAACACACCACAAGTAGAAAGTCGTTTTACTCTAGCTAAAAGTACACACACATATTTGGTCACTGTGAGAGAGACAACAGCCTACCAGAGCAGTCTAATCTAGTACCTACTCTGTTGTCTGGCTAAATCCCTTTCAAAATTATTTTTTATAATGTTTACTTGGGCAAAGATCCTCTGTGTTTTGAGATGCTGAATGCATGACTTTCAGACTGGGTGATACTAGGTATCTGGTGACTGACCTCTGCCTTTGCTCGATTACTTTGCGTTCCTCTTCCAATAAAATCTTTCTCCTTTGATTTTCAGCCTCTTGAAGGAGATTTTGCTCTTGGTACCATGCTTCATCTTCTGCTTTTCGTTTTTGTGCTTCAGCTTCCATTTCATGAGCTAATTGCCTGCAAGAAACAAAAATGTATTTATTTGAGCAAAAATAGTGAAGTATAAAGACAAAGCTCAGGATATACATTGGTCAGGGGCCACAGGAACAAAGTGAAATGAATCTGCTATATAAAAAAGTTTCTTTTCAATTCTTTATACAAATGTAGCACAGTGCTTCACAAACTGTGTGTGGTGCAATTATATGAACCCTAGCTCTATCTTGCTGCTTGTACTGTTGCAGGATGTTTTAGAGGCCTAGTGATAACGTTAATACTTTTTTCCCCAAATACGGATTTAGTGACTCCATTTGGGGCTGCAATCTACAGACTGGGAAGCATTGAAATAGAGCATTTTTTTATATACTGTGTCATTTATTGTCATCTCCCCCATGAATAACTTATTAAAACTGGAAATTTCTGCTTTGTCTATTTTTATATCAAAGAGTGATTCACATTTCATTGGAATAGGTTTAGACATTTATTGTCCATCTGAATTGTACCTAGTATTTTCACACACCATTTACAGATTATTCTAGTATATCGTGGCAGAGGTTCAATGTCATGCAGTAGCAGAGCGTGTAAAGCTTGCTTTATATGCAGAAATGGCCTTTTATAAAATTATATGGACACCACATACAGGCATTCCCAGAGATATAACTGTAATACATGCACACATGTACGTAGGAACCAGCTCTGTGGGTGCTTGAGCGCCCCCAATATTGAGAAAATTCCTTGTATGTGTCCAGGGAGTGGCTGTTTCCATTGGGCTTAACACCCCCAATAATTTTGAAAAGTTGGCTAATATGCACATGTACATCTTGACAGTACACTGGAGCAGGTGTAAATATGTGCATCAGCATTTGTTTGCTACTTGTGCTGGAACTGGGAAGATATATTGCAATGGCAACATAGGCATCTATCTTCAAAACCAATCTCTGGCATTAACAATTCAATAACTAATTTTTTTGTTTGAACATCAAAACTGAAAGAGCACTTCACTTGGGTTACAACCATTATATCATCATTGGTCCATTATTATCATCTCTCAATACCTCTACTGTACAAAAAGAAAAACAATTATATTTTGAAAGTTGAGGCTGAAGTTCAGCACACATATTCCACTCTGGTATACCATATTCTGAAATATGTGCTTCACGGAAAAAACTCTTCTTCAGAAAACCAAATTAAATTTCTATAGTAGCCCAACTTAATCTTCTATGTACTGCAAACAAGAAAATGGTGACAGCCTCTTATATACCATTTATCAAATCAATTAACTTTACCCAGTTTAACTTTATAAACAACAGTTGGCTACATCCAAAGCTACCATGAATCAACACACAAGCATAACATGATCAAATCTATAGCCTGGGTCCTGAGCTTTGTAGGGAGAAGAGGAGGACCAGGCGTCGGATGTAGGGAGAAGAGGAGGACCAGGCGTCGGATGTAGGGAGAAGAGGAGGACCAGGCGTCGGATGTAGGGAGAAGAGGAGGGACAGGCGTCGGATGTAGGGAGAAGAGAAGGGACAGGCGTCGGATGTAGGGAGAAGAGGAGGGCCAGATGTCACGAGGGAGAAGAGGGACAGACACTGGATGAGGGGGAGAAGGGACATATGCCAGAAAAAAATGGGGAGAAGAGGGACAGACACTGGATGAGGGGGATAGATGCTGGATGGAAAGGGGAGAGAGGATGCAGAAGTTGGATGGAACTGGGGAGAGAGAAAGGCCTGAGTGGATGACCTGAAGAGAGAGAGAGAGACCTAAGTGGATGACCTGAAGAGAGAGGGGGGCAGACGCTGCATGGAAAGGGGGAGAGAGAGAGGGGGGCAGACGCTGCATGGAAAGGGGGAGAGAGAGGGGGCAGACCCTCATCCACACCCTTGTCACCTCTCGTTTAGACTACTGCAATCTGCTTCTTGCTGGCCTCCCACTTAGTCACCTCTCCCCTCTCCAGTCGGTTCAAAACTCTGCTGCCCGTCTCATCTTCCGCCAGGGTCGCTTTACTCATACTACCCCTCTCCTCAAGACTCTTCACTGGCTCCCTATCCGTTTTCGCATCCTGTTCAAACTTCTTCTACTAACCTATAAATGTATTCACTCTGCTGCTCCCCAGTATCTCTCCACACTCGTCCTTCCCTACACCCCTTCCCGTGCACTCCGCTCCATGGATAAATCCTTCTTATTTGTTCCCTTCTCCACTACTGCCAACTCCAGACTTCGCGCCTTTTGTCTCGCTGCACCCTAGGCCTGGAATAAACTTCCTGAGCCCCTACGTCTTGCCCCATCCTTGGCCACCTTTAAATCTAGACTGAAAGCCCACCTCTTTAACATTGCTTTTGACTCGTAACCACTTGTAACCACTCGCCTCCACCTACCCTCCTCTCTTCCTTCCCGTTCACATTAATTGATTTGATTTGCTTACTTTATTTATTTATTTTTTGTCTATTAGATTGTAAGCTCTTTGAGCAGGGACTGTCTTTCTTCTATGTTTGTGCAGCGCTGCGTATGCCTTGTAGCGCTATAGAAATGCTAAATAGTAGTAGTAGTAGTAGTAGGGGGAGAGGGGGCAGACATTGCATGGAAAGGGGGAGAGGGGGCAGACGCTGCATGGAAAGGGGGGCAGACGCTGCATGGAAAGGGGGAGAGGGGGGGCAGACGCTGCATGGAAAGGGGGGCAGACGCTGCATGGAAAGGGGGGGCAGACGCTGCATGGAAAGGGGGGAGAGAGGGGGCAGACGCTGCATGGAAAGGGGGGAGAGAGGGGGCAGACGCTGCATGGAAAGGGGGGAGAGAGAGAGGGCGCAGACGCTGCATGGAAAGGGGGGAAGAGAGAGAGGGCGCAGGCGCTGGATAGAAAGGGGAAAGAGAGAGAGGGCGCAGGCGCTGGATAGAAAGGGGAAAGAGAGAGAGGGCGCAGGCGCTGGATAGAAAGGGGAAAGAGAGAGAGGGCGCAGGCGCTGGATAGAAAGGGGAAAGAGAGAGAGGGAGCAGATGCTGAATGGAAAGGGGGGATAGAGGGAGGAGATGCTGAATGGAAAGGGGGGAGAGAAAGAGCGAGGGAGCAGACGCTGAATGGAAAGGAGGGAGAGAGAGGGGTAGATGCCGGCGAGAGTTAAGAAGAGATTGAGGGAAAAAGAAACAAGAGACTGGGACCAACACGATTAGAAAAAGTAAACGGCCAGACAATAAAGATAGGAAAAATGAATTTTATTTTTAGTTTAGGATAAAGTAGTGTGATAGCTGTGTTAATAAATACAGAAAATGGACATAAGGTGATATCTTTATTGGACTAATTTTAATACATTTTTGACTCATGTTTGGAGACCCAACCCTCCTTTCTCATGTCAGAACAGAATACCTTAACAGCAGTATACTGTCCTGACTTGAGGAAACAGGTTTTGGCCTCTGAAAGCTAATTGAAAAATGTATTTAGTCCAATAAAATGGTATCATCATATTTTCCATTTTTGTTTTATTTGTTAACCTATAGTATAATGATTAAAATATGCCAGTTTTTAAAATTTGCATCTGCTGTTGAGACCTATGAGACTACCATAAGAAATCTCTGCTGCCATTCTGAAACCACAGCGGCGGGCAGGGAAATAGCAGCAGCGCAGTGGGAAGGAAAGAAAATGCTCACCCCCCCCCACCCCCCACTGAGGCCACTAGACCACCAGGGCCCTTCAGGTAGAACTGGGATGGCGGGGGCATCGGCTGCAGTGGTAAGGGGGACAGCAACACGGTGGTAGAGGGGAATATTGAGCAGCGGCCAGGTGAGTGGCCCAGACCACTCTCAGTGCCCAGGGGCCATATTCCTGGAAACTATCCAGTAGAGCAGCCAAAGATACTTGGGGATTGGTAAGGTGGACAAAAGGTCACCTGCAAAACTAGCTACGGTAAAGATGCCCTTGCCCAGCCTCACTCCACTGATTTCTGGATTGCTTTGTATTTCCTGTATCAGCCCAAAAGCAGGGGTGAGAGTAGGCAGCCCTACCTAGTGCCCCAGCCTATGGCAATGGGTTCTGTGAGGATTCCATTAATCGATATTTCTGCTTGGGGTTATTATACAAGGCCCTCACTGCATCTTAAGAGAGACTCCATATGAAATATGCCAAAAAAAAAACCCAAACAAAAACTCCCAAGACACTCTGTCATAGTAGCATATTTTATCCTATCTGTCTCCATCACATCCAGGGCACAGACTGCAGAAGTCTGTTGGGCAAAAAAGGGGGAACCATTTTAGAACTAGTCCTGGAGTGCAGGGCATAGTACGAGAGGCAATGGTGTTGATTCCACTGGAAAACAGTGATCATAACATGATCAAGTTTGAGCTACTATCTGGAATGAAGCCACAAAGGAAATCTACTGTAGCAGCATTTAATATTTGAAAGGGCAACCATGATTAAATGAGGACAATGGTTAAAAAGAAGCTAAAAGGATCATATGCAAAGGATAGGACATTAATTCAGATATGGACATTGCTTAAAAATACCATCTTGGATGTCCAGACCAGATGCATTCCATATATTTACAAAGGTGGAAAGAAGAGAAAATGACAACAAGCATGGTTAAAAGGTGAAGTGAAAGAGGCTATTAGAGCCAAAAGAATGTTCTTCAAACAACAGAAAAAGGACCCAAATGAAGAAAATAAGAAGCAACATAAGCACTGGCAAGTTAGATGCAAAGCATTGATAAAGAAGGTTAAAAAAAGAATATGAAGACTAACTTGCTGCAGAGGCAAAAACACACACTAACAACTTTGTCAGGTACATCACAAGCAGAAAGCCTGTTAGAAAGCTAAAACGAGCATGGAATAAAAAGAAAGACGACTCTACACTCAACGCTAGGAAACTACAAAGAAAATACAAATACACCATTAGACAAACTAAAAGATCATATTACAAAACTAAAATTGGACCAGACTACAAGGATACACAAAAACTTTTCCAACTCGTGGACAAATTACTAGATACTACACTGGTTACTTCTAATGGCATAGACACCCCATCAGCAGACAATCTTGCGAAATACTTCAAAGAGAAAATTGTAAAGTTACGACTCACGTTACCTATCAATACCAATGACTACGCAAAACTCCTGGATTGCCTAGACCCAATCCCTGGTGAACATCCAGCTGACTGAACCTGGACTAACTTCGACACACTCTCGGGTGATACCATCTCCCAAGCACTCGGAAGATTCGCCAAGTCAGTAGGTTACTTACGTCAGACGAGGGCGGGCCCAGGAGGAAAGGAGGGACGTCCGAAGACTCGGCGAAGAGGCAATCAGCTGTTCTTCTTGCCCATGCAGCGCATTCACACAGAGGTGAGAGGCGCTGCGCGGGCCCGGTAAGACGGAGGGGGCGGAGGATGGCGGGAGGTGGAGCTGGGGAGAAAGAGAGAAAGGGAGGGGGGCCAGGGCAGCTTAAAGTTTTGATTTTTTAATGCGGGGGAAGCGGGGAGCAGCGGCGACCTCAGGGGGGGGGGGGGACAAGGCCATCCATAAAGGACGCTCCTGATGAGCGCCTTTGCCCACTCTTTTTTTTTTTACATTTGGATTTTAATGCAGGGGGAGCGGGGAGCAGCAGCGACCTCGGGCGTCATTAAAGGATGCTCCTGACAAGCGTTTTTGCCCCCTTCACGATTTTTTGTTTTTACATTTAAGTTTTAGCCGGGCAACCACAACAAGAGGTACAGACATCTCGTTAGCTTTCCCGTAGTTTTCCATCGTTAGGGCAAGCGGAAAACTTTAGTGCATCTCATTTCAATAGGGTTTCTACACAATTTGCTCATCTGCATTCCGTTTTCGTTTGTTGCTACCGTCGTCGGAAATTGGGCTTTAATGCATGCCAGGGTAGGAAAACTGTTCGTTAATGGCTCGTAATACCTGCAAATCAATCTCGTTTAGTTTAGTGCATCTTGCCCCCAGTGTACTTGAGGTTCAAGGGTGAGGAAGTTATCCATAATTATTCCTAGAATCTTCAATTGGTACTCTAGTGAGTAGGTAATACCATCTACTGTCTATTTTGGGCTATCAGGAAAAGAACATCTTACAGACGAGGACAGAAAAGGACATTTAACATATTTGTGAGGAGACATGGCACAGCATAACTGACAGGTGGATAATTAATATACAGCTGTTCCCATATCAACTAAGTCTCTTCCTTCCAATTATCCACCTCCTTTCTGCAAGATACCAGAGGACTAAGTTTCCATTAACTGAACAGAAACTTACTTTCCTCTGATTAACAGCAACAAAACTTGTCGTTCCCCGCCCAAATAAAGGTTCTTCAAGGGTTCAATTCCCTATATTTTCTTGCTCCCCCCAAAACTATGGTGCTTTAGTTGATCCCTAACCTTGCACTTGATTAGCCATTCAGGAAGTCTATAGTATGAACAAATCATGATTGAATGAAAGTCGGCATACAAATAAGTTATTAATGAGACAATAATTCATAAACTATTTTCACATATCATGCACTTATAAGTTTACAGTATAAATACAGAGATTTTTAGCAAATACATGAAGTGTTTTGTCAGATTTTAGACCAAGAATATGGAAGGTCAGAAGTAACCAGAGTACCTTTCTCGTAAGTATTCCAGCTCCTCCTGTCTAATCCTCTGTCGCTCCTGATTCTGAAAGTCTACAATGAATTTAGGATATTTGTTAAATATGGGATA
The DNA here is from genome assembly GCF_901765095.1 of Microcaecilia unicolor. NCBI lineage: Eukaryota > Metazoa > Chordata > Amphibia > Gymnophiona > Siphonopidae > Microcaecilia > Microcaecilia unicolor. The sequence continues at coordinate 579,687,557 of NC_044031.1, read as the reverse complement.
TTGCCCTTTAGTGAGGGGAATAAAATCTTCCAGCAGATGCTTTGGATGGATATCTGCTGGGGTGGCCTCCATGAGGTGGTAAGCTTCTTTAATGATAGTGTTAACATCCAAGGTATTCCGATGATGGAAGAAATACTATAAAAAGAAAGAAATGTATGTTAACAATAGGGAACCCAGGATCAGTACTAACAAGTGGCATTCATACTCAATATTATGATCACTATAGACTCCAATGCTCCTGTATCGTTTCTCCCATCTTCCTATAACCTATCATTTGAACTGAGTTTTGTTTCCTCTTCTAACTTTGATTTGTAAACCACCTTATCTTGATAGGAAAGGCTGTACATTAAATTCAATAAACCATATCCATTCAACCTATCAGTTCATATTAGAATATGCTTATACTTAGAAAAATCCAATAAATAATGTAGTTGCAAAACTCCAAATACAATGTACCAGTGCTACACCTGATGTTATAATATATTAACTACTAAATAAATGCTCATTACAATATTTTCTCAATGCACAATAGAGGAATCAATAAATAATGGTGTGATAAGGCTTCCTTCAGACTATATTGTCAGTCACTCATCGTCCAATGACACTTCAAAGTGAATATAATTCTTTAATCTCTTTCAATGGGTCATTCCCAAAGGCTGTATATATGCTTCAAAACCAGTTATATTAAAATAAAAAAAATTTGCCTCTTTAAATTATTTTATGTAAACAATTCACCTTTACCACATATTGTGCAAAACAAACTTTTTTTAAAAATCATGTACTTATCTTAAAAGTGCTGTTTGTGTCATGCCATCTCTGAACACCGAGCTACTTTCAAAATACCTTCACATGAGAAGCTCTAAATATAAACAGCTGTCTTCTCAATACCCTTTAGATTCAATCATGTGCCCGACCACGGGTTTCGTCTCTCCAGAGCACTTCAAGGACTCAAGTGAAATTTCAGGTAAATTATGTGCAAGGAATCCCTCTAATTTTAACACTATAAATCAAGGGTGGGCAACCATGGTCCTCAAGGGCCACAACCCAGTCAGGTTTTCAAGATTTCTGCAATGAATATGCACAAGATATATTTGCATATTATGGAAGTAATACCTGCAAATCAATCTCATGCATATTCATTGCAAAAATTTTGAAAACCTGACTGGGTTGTGGCCCTTAAGAACCATGCTTGACCGCCCCTGCTATAAACTGCATTTTTTCTAAGGGATAGGTGGGCCTAGAATCAAGATATAGGCTGCTGATGCATTACCAGTATGGATTTTGACAAGGTTAGCTTGACTCTGATGTCCTCTCAGCTGCTAGACTCAGCTGTGTGCAGTGTTCAGTAGTAAATGGGTGAACATGCACAAGCACATTGGATATGCTTAATGAGTCAGATCTGGTTTACAATGGTGCACCCAATGCATTTCAGGAAATAAAGCTGTCATTTAAGAAGCAACGGTGACCAAAAATCAGTGAGCAAAATTTGAAACAATACATCAGTTTACCATATTAATGGCTCAGGTTACCTCAAAATCATCTCTTTGATTACACTGCAGCAAAGGTGCTCGGGAACATATCACATATGCTGCTGCCGCCATCAGAAAGAAGGAGGGGTGATTGGAAAATGCATTGTCAAACAATTTCAGCCATTCTTCTCTTGTTAAAACCTCAGAGAATAGTGTTTCCAGAAGAGGCCAGACGTAGATCTAAAACAATCAGGAAATCAAAAATTTTTTTTTAAGTTTCATACCTTATCAAAAGACAACACAGATCCATAGGGAGTCATTTTATAACTGTACTCAAGCAGGGCCAGTCTTAGCAAGTGCGGGGCCCTAAGCAGACCAATTTGATAGGGCCCCATCCTAGCCCCGCCCCCACCCTAGCTCTTTTTCACCACATTTGTTAATACACTAGTGGGTAGTGCTGGACCGAATATTTGTATTCAATTCAATTTGGCCTCGATTAGTGCCCCAAATACATTATCCGTATTCAACCAAACAGTGATTTAAATTCAAATACGAATAATCAGGGGGCTCTACTGTGCTAAATCCTACTGAAATAAACACTTGATCTCTGATTTCACACAGTTTCTTTTATTTGTTATGTTAAAGCTCAATGCTCATTAGTATTTGTATTTGGCCAAACAATATTTTTCATTATACATATTCGACTGAATAGTAAAATGTGCTATTCACTACAGCTCCACTAGTGGGTGGCTACTTATGCTAAAATGGGGAAAACTACTTACATTTGTTTATGTATATTATTGTGTGGAGCACTCATTTCCAGACATCAAGCTATGAATCTTTAAAAAACTGCTAAATTGGCCTCCAGGGACAACTCAGAGCTGCAAGTTGAGCGGTCCCCATCCCACTAAATCCAGGTGTACACTGCAGCTAACAGGCTTTAGAAGCCCTAACTTGGGTTTGCAGCCAGGCCTCATGCTGTGAGGTGAGTGGAAGAAAATCATGGAAGCAGTGACAGGCTTCCCGTCAGCATTGCTCCTCAGTTTGATTAATGAGGGTATTTGAAAGACAATTAGCAGGAACAGGTTTGGCTGCAGCTTGCTTATCAATCAGGGCCCCTCTATTCAAAGCACAGCACCGTCTGTGCCCCACTTTGTTTTTTCCAGTTACAAAAGAACCGTATTGGTGGTGCACAAATAGAGAACTATTACACAGCACACAAAAGAGGACTAGCAGGAAATGCTGCAGACCATAGCATCATTCACGCTAGGAATAATGTGACGAAAATGCTTTGCAAAGCTCAGGTGAAGAACCCTGGGCAGGCTGAGGAACTAGGAATGAACAGGTCAAAATCTTGCAGGGAGATTCTGAAGGTTTACCTTCTGCTCTGAATTTTAAGTTATCTCATCGTCGACGTTGGAGCGGCCGGCAGGTAGTAGCAGCAGCCGTGAAAAGCGTGCGAGCTGCTGGGCGGCGCTTCGGGGGCCTTCCTTTCCTTCGCTCAGCTCTGGTACCACCCTCAAAACAAGAGCGGGACCAGAGCTGAACGAGGGAAGGGAAAGGAAGGCTCCTGAAGCACAGCCCAGCAGCTTGCACGCTTTTCACGGCTGCTGCTACTACCTGCCGGCCGCTCTGACGTCAACGATCAGGTAACTTAAAATTCAGAGGGCTGGGGGGGACTGGAGCTTGGGCGGGCGGGGCGACTTCAGGCACGCTGCGCGGGCCCCCCTGAGCGCGAGGCCCTATGCGGTCGCCTCGCCCTAAGACCGGCCCTGCACTCAAGTAAAAGGTATAGGGCAAATCTACAAAGTGGTATCTAAATGCAGGTATAACAAAGACGCGTGCTAACATCACCAATTCTAAAATGGCATTAAGGCACACCTAATGTATTATATTGGTGCAAAGCTACTTTGAATAAGCACATGCAACTTACACCAGGTCAATGGCAGGCATAAGCTGATATGTCTCTGTGCGCCTTGCAATGCATGCAATCTGTTCTATAAGGTGTGCAAATCGCTAGGTGGAATGCCTATGCTCTACCCTCTGGTACAGCCCATTTTCTGTTATGCACCATGCAATTAGTATGCCAAGTTTATAAATAGCTCCTAGCACATACGCCTGCAAATGCCAATTTGTGCCGTCATTCGCACACGTAAGCCCATTCTATAAATTAGTGTGCGCAATTGGTGCCTATATTTAGGTGTTCTTTGAATACTACTCTATGCAATACATGTGCTGATATTTATACCTGCTCTTAACCACACACAAATTCATCAGGTTAATCTACTACTACTACTACTTATCACTTATATAGCGCTATAAGGCATAAGTAGCGCTGTACACCATACACAAAGACAGTCCCTGCTTAAAGAGCTTACAATCTAGATAAGACAGTACACAGACAGAACAATTAAGGGTAAGTGAATAGAGAGGTGAGGATAAAGGATAATCTGTGTTCGTATTTTCTAAAGTGTACACATAAAATGCTAAACCTACCCCAACCCCACTCCTACTGTGTCCTGGTAAACTTGATTACATGAAGACTGTACATTTGCAAAGTGTTGTTACCTGGGAGGAAGTGACATCACAGCACTGATTGGCTGCCTAGCTCCTTCACTCCAACCCATCCACACTAATATCGGCTTAATTCTACTCCATCCTGGAGTTTTTCTGAGTTACCCTGTTGAAAGAGTATTGGAGAACTGCAACCGCAAGGCGTCTTCATCCACAAAAAAAGACAAGGAATGCTCTTTGAGCCATGCTGTCAGCAAGGGCCCTCCGCACCATGTCTCCCCGGCTACTCTCTGTCAGACATGGACTCTGCACTTTACTTGGCTGACACTTGATCTTTCCCAGCCAAGCATGGCATTTCTAAGGACCTTTGCCACTACTTGTCTGAGATCCGGTCTAAAATTAAATCTTCTAAGGAACTGATATCGGAGCGCATGGCAACGCTAAGCTCTGACCTACGCAAGCTGAAAGGTCATGTGGAAGACATGGAGCTTAAGCTGGAGAAGCATGCAGCAGCTGGGGATGCAGTTTGAAAATATCCTTTACAAGATTGATGACCTGGAAAATCGGGGGCATCGGAATAATCTAAGATTTTGTGGCACTTACGAAGGAGGTCACATGGAAGATGTTCCCCGCTTTTGTCTGCACCTTGTGCTCTCAGCTGCTGGGACCGGATGACTCCTCTACACCTCTGGACTTGGAAAGAGTGTACCGTTCTTTAGGGCAACGCACTGATAATCATGCTCGGGACATTATCGCTCGTTTCACAAGTTACGCTGTCAAGGAGCGCCTCTTACAATGGGCCAGGCAGAACCTGCAGCTGGATTACAATGATTACAGAATTTCTGTTTATCAAGACCTCTCACAATACACACTTTCTCAAAGGCAATTGATGAAGCCTCTCTTGGACATCTTGATGAAAGAGAAGATTCTATATCATTGGGGTTTCCCCTTTTCTTTATGTTTTGTTCAGCAGGGCAAACTAGAACGAGTGTAGTCACTGGCAGCTGCCTGGAAAGCGCTGAATGCAGCGGATCTGACAGCTACGGTTTCTCCTCCAGGCCTGGTGGCTCCTGCCACCAGGCTAAGTTGCAGAGATGGCAGTGGGTGCCAGCTACGATCAAGAAGACAAAAGCTGTGGAGACTAAAGCTGCACCTGTGTGACTGGTTCTTAATATTTCCCTGTTCTATAACTCCTAGGGTGCACTCTGCTGTTGTATTTTCCAGTTTGTGGATGATTCAGTGAGTGAATGCCTTGTAGGCTGCCATGTGTCATATATGTCTGGGGATGCCTGATCTAAAATGCCGTTTGGATGTGGACCAGAGCAAGTGATACAGGAGGGGTGTGGATTTTCATTACTCCATTTAAGTTTGGAATGTGTGTGGGGATGGGGGAGTGTGTGTTTTGTTTTATTTCTATTTATTACCTTTAAAAGTGGACTAAAATGGATACTATGCCATATTACTCTAGTCTAACAAGAAGGTGGGAGGGGAGAAGGGGGAAGAGAGGAGGAGGAGAGGGGAAGGGAGGGGAGAAAGGGGGAGGGGAAAGGAAAGGAGAAAGGGGGAAGGGAAGGGAGAAAGGGGAAAGGGAGGGGACCTTGTTGAGCAGTGTCTGGAGATATAGCACAAATTAACATGTTTCCGAATATTGACTGCAGCTTGACGCTTAGGGACAAATCCCACCTGGTCAAGATGTAAAAGATCAGGCAATAACTGCCCCGAACACATTGCCAACACTTTGGCAAAGATCTTAACATTCACATTTAGTACCAAAATAGGCCTATAGGACTGACAATCATATGGGTTCTTACCCTCTTTAGGAATAACCAAATCCCAAACATCCAACATTGTAAGAGGCACACATCTCCTTCATGCACCTCATTCATAAGTCTCGCAAGCAAGGATGACTGCAGGTATAAAAGTTTTCTAAAATTCAACTGGGAGCCCATCCAAGCACAGCGACTTACCAGACACCAGGGCCCTAATAGGCCACCAAACCTCCTTAGAGGTGACTATTGCATCCAAACCTTCCCACTGAGTGGTAGAAGGAGAAGGTAGATCTGAACACTCCAAAATACGACTGAACATCACAACACCGTATCTGAGGATCTCTTGTATACAGGTCAGCTAAAAATTCCCAGAAACTATCTCGAATGGGACCAGCTTTACACAAGAGATGCCCAGAGCGATCTTGGAGTTTCCGCACTAAACGATCCGAATGGGCCTTATGCAATTTAAAAGCTAATAAAGAACTAGCCTTACCAGAATAATCCTAATGGTTCTAGGTCAGAGACACGCAGCCATGAGAATCTGTGCATCCCCACACCCATGACAGAGTCTGGATGCAATGTCAAAAGTGTCCTAAGTGCCCCTGGCCCGATTTTCTGCACTCCAGCTGCTTACCAGCCAACTAGCAAAGCTCAGCAGCCTGCTCCTGAGGGAGAGAGTCCACAAGACTAAGCGTACTGTGTAGCAAGGACTTCAAGTAGATGCTCATGTAGTGCTGTTAAGACTGGATGCAGGCAATAAGCATCAAGGCCTGACAAACTTTCCTCTCAAACGAGTCTAATGTCCAAGCATCTGTACCTGGGGGAGCCGGTGCATGAGTCTTGTAACTCCTATCTCATTTGAGGGCAGATTCAACTATCAGAATGGTAAGGCAGATGAGCCCTCTTGAATCCAGGAGCCTTCTGGATGTGGTACTGTTTATCCATCTTCTTGGGTGCAACCTGCACTGAGAGGGGAGAATAGCCTAGTGGTTAGTGCAATGGACTTTGATCCTGGGGAACTGGATTTGATGCCCACTGCAGCTCCTTGTGACTCTGGGCAAGTCACTTAACCCTTTATTGCCCCAGGAACAAATAAGTACCTGTACATACTATGTAAGTCGCTTTGAATTTAGTCGCAAAAACCACAGAAAGGCGGTATATCAATCATGACCCCTTCCTTAGGAGGCAACAGCGGATGATATAATGATCGCTACTGAGACTGTGAAGGACTGAAGTTTTTAAATCACGTCACTGCACTAGTAGTGGAAGAAGCCGAGGCAAACTGCTGCATGGAACTTTAACAGAAGCATTGCAAGTGCCAGAGATCTTCAGCCCCAAGCTAAGTTATTATGCTTAAAAACTTTTTGCTTGACCATTTTCAAATAGACATAGAACTAGCACTAACAGGGGCTAAAATTAAAAACAATTATACATAAGAGTGCTGAAAGGAGAGAGGGAGGGCAGTGCGATGGTGTATAAGAAACCATACATTGTGCAGCAGACCAGCCGAAGCACGATGGTATTTGACTGAGCACTTATATATCGCTAGAATATAGCATAGACACATAAGTATTCAGTAAGAGGCACAGACGAACACATTTATAGAGCACAGCATAGAGAAAACGGGAAAAAAATGTTCATAAAGTTATAACGGTTTTTGCAGTACTGAAACTCATAATCCAGGACAGACATCTTCTGCCCTGGGCTCCTCCTCCGTCACCAACTTAAATAGGATGGCCAAAGCCATCTGCTTCATGAAACCTGTGAACGAGAGACCCTCAGGTGAAGATTTATGTCTCTCTAGGTGGGGAGGGATCAGAAGGGAGGCCTTTGTTTTTTTTTTCTATTGGGGTTATGGGGGAATAAATGTATATGGGAGGAGGGAGGGGAGATGGGAATAGGGGGACTGAGCTGGGAGGGGCGGATTGAGGAAAGCCTTACCCACTTGCTGGCAAAAGGATTTCTATGTTGTATGCTGCACTGCGAATTTCTACTATACACCATGTTTAGTTTGGGTGGGGTTTGGGTGGGCTGGTGGCTGGGACAGCCCACTATAACTCTCCTACAGAATTACTGTTTGAGACATGTCCTAAGAATAGGTGTGACCTATTGATGAAGATCGTCACATGGAATGTAGGGGAGGTATTTCCTCCCCCATTAAAAGATCTAAAATATTACATGTTTTGCAGCAGCACCTTGCACTGTTGCAAGAAACACTTCTATCAGATGCTGAACATTGAAGCGATGGTGGGTGGCGGAGTGTGTGGCTTCCCCTGCTGTTAATAAAAGGGGGGGGGAGTGACGATTCTCTTCTGCAGGGGGATTCTCTTCTGTACGGGGATCATTTCCAGCTGCTCCACATAGATAGGGAGGGACAGGTTGTCATTTGCAAGGCCACTGTACAAAGGCAGAGTATTACACTATGTAATGTCTACGCCCTAATCAGTTTAGTCAGGCCTTTTATAAACCTCTATTGGATCACCTCCTGCTCTATGATCAGGTGCCCTTAGTGGTGGGGGATGATTTCAACACAGTATGGGACCCACTTCTGGACAGATCTCACAGCTCCCAGGGGGATCTCCCCCCCTCCCCGTTGGGGCCTGCTACGTTTCTATCAGATATTGGCTCTTCTTGATGTATGGTGAGTTTTACATCAGTTTGACCGGGATTACACACATCTTTTTTGAGCCCACTCATCTCAGTCACGGATAGACTATTTATTAACATTGTAGTCCAGTGTGCAAAGGGTAGAGATAGGTCCCTGTGAAATTTCGGACCATGCTTTAGTTTGGATGGATTGGCATTGTGGGTCTCAATAGCAGGGTCCCCTGTACTGGAGATTTCCCCTTTGGTTAACAAACATGGTCAATTCCAGGATTTCCTATTGCAAAAATGGAAAGCGTACAAGCAGAAAGCTCATGTAATACAACCAATATTATAATGGGAAGCAGCTAAAGCAGTGATGCGTGGTGAGCTTATAAGTTATATCAGTCACAGGAGGAAAGCTTGAGACAGTGAAATTATTCGGTTGGAGCGTCAGGTATGAAGTGCCCATCGACGCTATGGTGAGACTACCAGTGAGACAAACAACACTTGTTGGAGATTCAAATCTCGCTCAATGAGCTTTTACATCAGCAGATGGTTAAAACTCTGGCTTTTTACAAATATTGTCCTTACCTGCAGGGGAACAAGGGGGAGGGGGGCGTGCCTGGTATTTCTTTCGACTGGGCCCCATAGGATTCATACAATACACACAGCAGAGGATCGATTGTTTCACACCAATCGTGATTATCGCAGCCTGCTTCCATACCCACTTAAACAGCCTTTACGATACACCTAGGAATGAAGGCCTCTAAGGGGAGCAATACTTAAGAGGGTTTGGCTCTGCCGTGTATATCACCTGTTGGAAGGGAGGCCCTTGGGTCCCCCATCTCTCCAGAGGAAGTGCTTTGGGCCCTAAGAAAGTGCCCGCTGCTTAAAGTTCTAGGATCTGATGGCTTTTGAACAGAATTCTATAAGCTTCTGGGAGATGAGGCAATTCAACCGCTGACTCATATTTTTAATGCCCTTTTCACTTTGGCTCACTTACCGGGGGATTTACACGTGGCTCACATTGTGGTTCTTTTAAAGCCGGGAAAAGATCCATTGTTACCGGATTCATATCATCCGATATCATTATTGAATGTGGAAACAAAGATCCTGGCTAAGGTTCTGGCTTACAGAATGGCATGCTTCCTGCCTATTTTTCTGCATGAAGCCTAGGTGGGGTTTGCTCAGGGGCTCTCTGTGGCTAAAAATGTTTGTAAAATCCTTGCTTCCCTAGCACACCAGGAGTGCGATTTATATGTGTCTTGTATGCCAATCCTAGGGCAAAGGTAGTGGTTAATGGATTTGCATCAGAGGCTTTTCTATACTTTGGGGTACTCGCCAGGGATGCCCGCTCTCTCCATTATTATTTATCCTTACACTGGACCCTTTGATCCGAGACATCTATGCTAACCCAGAGACTAGGGGGGGGTGGACCTGGGTGCCTATTGTTTCAAGCTTGCTGCTTTTACGGATGATCTCTTGGTGCATCTAGTAGACCCTTTGACTCTTTAGCTGCTTTACTGGAGAGCTTCTAGAAACACGGAGACTTTGCGGGTTTTAAGTTGAACCTCCAGAAATCAGTGGTGCTGCTGTCTGATGATACAGTCCAGCGACTCTGGGGGCATAATTTCTTTCTCCGCTGGGTGACTGGCACATTTTGCCACCTTGGTGTGCAGCTAGGCATAGACTCGAGGGACCTTTACTCCATAAATGTTTCCCAATTCTTGGAAAAGACAAGATGTCAGTTGGACGTTTGACACATATTACCTCTGTCCTTGATGGGAAGGAAAAATCTGATCTAGATGATTTTGTTTCCTAAGTGGCTCTATTTACTTCAAACTTTTCCCCTACGGTTACTGAAAAAAGGATCTAACTATTGAATAGGCTGTTAGATTCTGTTGGGCGGGGAAGAAAGCCACGATCGGACTGGATAATTGGGATACGGGTAGTCTTGGTTTACTTAATATTAGGCTTTACAATATAGCATGCCTCTTATGCCATTTATCTGATTGGATTACTGGGGGTCAGGATTTTTAAGAGAGAGCTTTATTTTCTCCTTACCACTTTCTCTCCCTACCAGACAATTCTATGCCCTTGGAGTCTAAGTGTGCCTCTCCGTCCTCTACGAGAGGCATGGAAATTTTTACTTGGTTTGCTGGAAGGTGATCTGTTTGATACAGATCAATTGCCTCTTTATGGTAATATTGCTTTCTTGCCCGGAAGAGAAAATCATGTATTTGTCAGATGGGAGGCTAGGGGATTGCTTCTATTAGAACATGTGATCACCCCGGAGGGCACACTGGGATTGAGATCATCATAGATATCAGGGTATGGGGAGACCACTTTGCATATTGTCAGCTGAAACACTATTATAGCAGTTTATCGTAGGCAGCCCTAGGGGTGAGGATGGGGGAGAAGCTAAGGGCTTTTTTTTTAGCTCTCTGGCAGAAGAGAGGTCATCTATTGCAGGCCTTCATAAGGCACTTAGTGGTCAAATGGGGGAGAAGGAGTATGGATAGCTGCGAGATAGATGGGAGTGGGACCTGGGTACCTCCCTGGTGGAACTAGAAGATACTTGTAGCTCTAAGGAAAATGTCACAGATAGTGAAGAGGTCTACATTGCAGGAGACGCACTTTAGATTCACACATAGGGCTTACATTTCCCAGCTGCAACTATTTCATGCAGGGCTGTTGCCCACTGCACAGTGCCTTAAATATGCTGCAGAGGAAAATTCATTTTTCTATTCTTCCTGGAGCTGCTGGAAAGTTCAGCTTTTCTACAGTGAACTCAACCAGTATCTAGGGCATGTCCATCATATGATGATTTCTTTAGTCCCTCAGATTTATCTGTTGGGGGCAGTGAATATTGAGACTCTGAGAGGGAAAGGGAAACGTCTATTTCGAAAATTGAGATTGGTGGCAGTTAAATGCATATTGAAGGCTTGGGAGAATCTGCAGAAGCTCCATGGTTCTGGAGTTGGAAGAATCAGGTGCATGCTCTGGCCCTGTGGGAGACTCAGGATGCTCATTTGGGAGGATTTCATTAACACATTGACATCATTGGGTCGTAGTTCTCTGTTAAATAAACTATGCTTATAAAGGATTGGCAGGGGAAACATACTGGGGGTAGGATAAGGGTGGTATAGTGGGGGCCCCTCCCCCTTTGAGTTTGGTAAGTTCCAAGAAACCAAAAGGAACCTGGTCTCCTGGTATTTGTCCTTCTGGGGATAAGGTTTGGATCCACCCCGTTTTAATAGGTTTTTCCCCTGGTTCTGTTGAGCAATGCATTGGGGGGCGGGGGGAGTTGTGGAAGGGGCTGTGCTTTGGGAAAGGGAGTGGGTTTCTTTTTCTTTATATAAGCAAAGAAACAATGAACAGGTTTTCCCTTTTCTGTACATATCTCTGTATAATTATGTTTAGTACTGATACTATTCTATACATTTGAAATGTATATTTGCATTGGTTGTTCTCTTTGTGATCAATACAAATTGTTGAAACTAAACATGTTTTAGATTCTTCTCTTTTTCAGGGGGTTGTCCAGTTTGTGATGCTGTCAGTTATTGATTATTATAACATTGTATACTTAGGATTGCCAGATAAACAACGGAAAATACTGCATAAGTGCAAAATTGACATTTGGTGGTGCCAGTTTTGAGCATGCTATGCCTTAGTTGATGAAATTACACTGGCTCCCCTGTAAGGTTAGGGTTGAATTCAAGTTGTTGTCCTTAATTTTCATGGCATGGACCCTGGTTATCTTCAAAACTTTGTTAATTTATATCAACCAAGAAGAACCCTTAGGTCAATTCACGATATTAGACTGATAATTCCTAAAAAGTCTACATGTCAATTAAATAGGACTTAACAGGACTATATTAGGAAAGGGCTCTGAACTTTGGAACTCTCTGCTGTTAAATATCAGAGTTATATCAAATTATGTGAGTTTTAGAAGTACTATGAAGACCTGGTTATTCCAAAAGTTCTTTGGAACCTGATATTGTGATTGACTGCATGGGTATATAGGTTTGTTCCTTTTTTAAGCAGGTCTTTTACTAAGGTGCGCTAGCGTTCTTAGCTCACGCTAGAAATCAACTTGCACTAAATGCTAAGATGCCCATTATATTCCTATGGGCATCTCAGCATCTAGTGCCAGCTGATTTTTTGCACAAGCTAGAGATGTGTGGTAGCCCTGTTAGTCCACTTTTAAAGGTAATCAATAAAAATAAAACAAAATAAAACATGGAAAAGAAAATAAGATGATACCTTTTTTATTGGACATAACTTAATACATTTCTTGATTAGCTTTCAAAGGTTGCCCTTCTTCGTCAGATCGGAAATAAGCAAATGTTGGTAGATGACAGTATATATGAACAGGGGCGTATCTGAGGTTCGGCGGTAGGGGGGGCAGGGGCTAGAGTGAGGGGGCACATTATAGCCCCCCCCCCCGCCGTCAACCCCCCCCCCCCCCCGCCGCCGTTAACACTCCCTCCCTCCCCCGCCTACCGCCGTCACCTACCCCGAGGTCCGCTTCCTCCGGCTTTTTAAAATATTGCTTCAGCTGGCGGGGACCCCAACCCCCCGCCAGCCCAGCCACGGTCTTTAACTTTTTCATCCTCGTCGTGCAGCGCGCTGTGAAAGCTGCATGCACCTTTAGATCCAGTTGGATGGAGTCTGACGACGCAGCACGTTGTAATGTCAACATGCTGCGACGTCAGACTCCATCCAACTGGATCTAAAGATGCATGCAGCTTTCACAGCGCGCTGCACGACGAGGATGAAAAAGTTAAAGATCGCGGCTGGGCTGGCGGGGGGTTGGGGTCCCCCGCCAGCTGAAGCAATATTTTAAAAAGCCGGAGGAAGCGGACCTCGGGGTAGGTGACGGCGGTAGGCGAGGGAGGGAGGGTTAACGGCGGTAGGGGGGTCCGGGGCAAAATCTGCGGGAGCCCAGGCCCCTGTGGCCCCACGCAGATACGCCCCTGTATATGAGCGAAACATCAAAGCATTTCAGTGACAGTCTATATGTATGAAGACAGGGGATGAGTGCACAAGCTAAAAACTCTAGCATATCTTAGTAAAAGACCCCCTAAATTTTATATTTATATTGTTTTTCTTGTATATTGCTTGTTCATTTCATTATGTCATATTCTGCTTGAACAGAAATAGTTATATGCAGATCACAAGTGCCAAAATGAAATTAACAGGGTATCTCCCTGAAATATTTCTCACTGGATCTTGTCTATCTTCTAGTCCTGGGGGAATTCTGAGCAAAAACAATTTATAATTTTTTCCCTAGAAACCACCACAAAGTTTTGAAAATGTTAAACTATATTTGTTGCTGACTCCCTTGACCTAACCCCACCCCTCTGAAAACCTCCACAAAATGCAGACAGAAGTATACATACTGTGGAAAAATGTGTGAACTTCTAGTTACATGGAAATGGGCACTTTTCAAAAAGGGCAGGGCAACAAAAGAACAATAACCCTTGTGGTCAAACAGACGAAACAGTCACAACAAGGGTGACAAAAGAAAAGGCAGAAGATGATGTCTCAACTAACACTCCAGTGATTTTAAGAGGTCTACATTTTTTTTGTATTCACAACAGCAAGATACCAGATAACATCTGCTACATATTGGGTTCAGCTACACATCCTACTTGAGACTCCTGAGGAAGGCCCTTGCGGGCCGAAACATGACTCATGTCAAGTCTTGGATGGTTAATAAAGGTGTTGAGACATCATCTGCTGCCCTTTCTTTTGTCACACTTGTGACTGTTTCATTCGTTCACGTTTCAAAAAGCCATTTTACCAAGGTAAATCAATATTTACCTGGATAAATGGCTTTTGAATACCGCTTTCAATGCCATCCTATGTTTACAAATTGAAAGGAGTACAAGTCCTCTTTCTGAGTTATTAATTGTAGGCAAAACTCTTTAAGCTAAGCATTCATTATTTCACTAGTTGCTGTAGCACCCTGATCAAAGCATTACTACCTTCAGTTTTTTCCGGTTAACATTATACAGAAACACAGACCATATGGCCTATCTAGTCTGCCCATCCATGACCTATCCAGTCTGCCCATTCATACTATCTACTCTCCCTATCACTCCCTTAGAGATCCCAAGAAACTTGTAGATTTAAGTTGCAGACTCCCCACTGCTATCCACATGTCTATTCTATCTGGTTTCAGCTTAGTTCTCTTATGCTGCAGGATAACACAATTCTTTATGAACATGTCTTGAAAAACAAGGATTTCGATTCTTTTCAGTCCTTTAAGTGCTGACCCACCTCCACCAAATAAAAAGCAGATACCAATGGCATAGGATTTCAGTGAAGGGCATGATAGAACTGTTCAAACTACAGCCTTCATAAAAAGTGCAATACAAAAAGAAACAAATTACAGTTTGGCCTATGGATAGAAAAAAAGCTTGCGTTTTCACTGTAGCTAGTCCTTTAAACTTCTGATCAGGAAAACTGAAAATGAAGTGGGGGAGGGGTGGAAAAAACAACCTCAAGTTGAAATTTCTCAATGTAGTCAACATCCATTTGAGACACTACCTGAGAAGTTATACCACGATTTTCAAAATGCCGAAGAAGTTCCTTATCATGGTGGACCAAAACATTCTCGACCATACTAAGGATGTTGATTGGAGGATTTGGGAAATAGTCAAACCAATGCTGACACCAATTAACTGCATAAAGAATAAAAAGAAGTAAATTCAGTTTGTTATCAGATTCATTGCTATCAGAAAAATTACTCATCTCTTTCATGTTTGTTGGCCTTGCAACTTTAATAAGGTAAAAATGGAGACAATCCTCTTCTTCAGTGGATGAAAGCTATGCTATAATTAGTACACATACTATTGTGATTAGACTGAAGGTTATCTGTCTTTAGCCAAAAGGAAAACTCCTACAATTGTTCCAAATTCTTTCAGAACTATGTGAAGAAAACTAAACTTTTGAGAAAGTTAGCCTAAGATACTGCACCTTCACATCTGAATAGTACAACAGTTTAAAAGTAGCAAATCAAGTTCTGAACTATAGTATACCTAGGCAGATTCAATCCTGCTTCACCTAAAAGAGAATGCTACATACCTGTAGAAGGTATTCTCCGAGGACAGCAGGCTGATTGTTCTCACTGATGGGTGACGTCCACGGCAGCCCCTCCAATCGGAACACTTTCTAGCAAAGTCCTTTGCTAGTCCTCGCGCACCGCGCATGCGCGGCCGTCTTCCCGCCCGAACCGGCTCATGCCGGCCAGTCTCATATGTAGCAAGACAAAGAGAAGGGAACACACAACTCCAAAGGGGAGGCAGGCGGGTTTGTGAGAACAATCAGCCTGCTGTCCTCGGAGAATACCTTCTACAGGTATGTAGCATTCGCTTTCTCCGAGGACAAGCAGGCTGCTTGTTCTCACTGATGGGGTATCCCTAGCCCCCAGGCTCACTCAAAACAACAACCATGGTCAATTGGGCCTCGCAACGGCGAGGACATAACTGAGATTGACCTAAAATATTTACCAACTAACTGAGAGTGCAGCCTGGAACAGAACAAACATGGGCCTAGGGGGGTGGAGTTGGATTCTAAACCCCGAACAGATTCTGAAGCACTGACTGCCCGAACCGACTGTCGCGTCGGGTATCCTGCTGCAGGCAGTAATGAGATGTGAATGTGTGGACAGATGACCACGTCGCAGCTTTGCAAATCTCTTCAATAGTGGTTGACTTCAAGTGGGCTACCGACGCTGCCATGGCTCTAACATTATGAGCCGTGACATGACCCTCAAGAGCCAGCCCAGCCTGGGCGTAAGTGAAGGAAATGCAATCTGCTAGCCAATTGGATATGGTGCGTTTCCCCACAGCCACTCCCCTCCTGTTGGGATCAAAAGAAACAAACAATTGGGCGGACTGTCTGTTGGGCTGTGTCCGCTCCAGATAGAAGGCCAATGCTCTCTTGCAGTCCAATGTGTGCAGCTGATGTTCAGCAGGGCAGGAATGAGGACGGGGAAAGAATGTTGGCAAGACAATTGACTGGTTGATGGAACTCCGACACAACCTTTGGCAAGAACTTAGGGTGAGTGCGGAGGACTACTCTGTTATGATGAAATTTGGTGTAAGGGGCCTGGGCTACCAGGGCCTGAAGCTCACTGACTCTACGAGCTGAAGTAACTGCCACCAAGAAAATGACCTTCCAGGTCAAGTACTTCAGATGGCAGGAATTCAGTGGCTCAAAAGGAGGTTTCATCAGCTGGGTGAGAACGACATTGAGATCCCATGACACTGTAGGAGGCTTGACAGGGGGCTTTGACAAAAGCAAACCTCTCATGAAGCGAACAACTAAAGGCTGTCCTGAGATCGGCTTACCTTCCACACGGTAATGGTAAGCACTGATTGCACTAAGGTGAACCCTTACAGAGTTGGTCTTGAGACCGGACTCAGACAAGTGCAGAAGGTATTCAAGCAGGGTCTGTGTAGGACAAGAGCGAGGATCTAGGGCCTTGCTGTCACACCAGACGGCAAACCTCCACCATAGAAAGAAGTAACTCCTCTTAGTGGAATCTTTCCTGGAAGCAAGCAAGATGCGGGAGACACCCTCTGACAGACCCAAAGAGGCAAAGTCTACGTTCTCAACATCCAGGCCGTGAGAGCCATGGACCGGAGGTTGGGATGCAGAAGCGCCCCTTCGTCCTGTGTGATGAGGGTCGAAAAACACTCCAATCTCCACGGTTCTTCTGAGGGAACCAGATCTGACGCGGCCAAAAAGGAGCAATCAGAATCATGGTGCCTCGGTCTTGCTTGAGTTTCAACAAAGTCTTCCCTACCAGAGGTATGGGAGGATAAGCATATAGCAGACCTTCCCCCCAGTCCAGGAGGAAAGCATCCGATGCCAGTCTGCCGTGGGCCTGAAGCCTGGAACAGAACTGAGGGACTTTGTGGTTGGCTCGAGATGCGAAGAGATCTACCAAGGGGGTGCACCACACCTGGAAGATCTGGCGCACTACTCGGGAATTGAGCGACCACTCGTGAGGTTGCATAATCCTGCTCAACCTGTCGGCCAGACTGTTGTTTACGCCTGCCAGATATGTGGCTTGGAGCACCATGACGTGACGGCGAGCCCAGAGCCACATGCTGACGGCTTCCTGACACAGGGGGCGAGATCCGGTGCCCCCCTGCTTGTTGACGTAGTACATGGCAACCTGGTTGTCTGTCTGAATTTGGATAATTTGATGGGACAGCCGATCTCTGAAAGCCTTCAGAGCGTTCCAGATCGCTCGTAACTCCAGAAGATTGATCTGCAGATCGCGTTCCTGGAGGGACCAGCTTCCTTGGGTGTGAAGCCCATCGACATGAGCTCCCCACCCCAGGAGAGACGCATCTGTGGTCAGCACCTTTTGTGGCTGAGGAATTTGGAAAGGGCGTCCCAGAGTCAAATTGGTCCAAATCGTCCACCAATACAAGGATTTGAGAAAACTCATGGACAGGTGGATCACGTCTTCTAGATCCCCAGCAGCCTGAAACCACTGGGAAGCTAGGGTCCATTGAGCAGATCTCATGTGAAGGCGGGCCCATGGGAGTCACATGAACTGTGGAGGCCATGTGGCCCAGCAATCTCAACATCTGCCGAGCTGTGATCTGCTGGGACGCTCGCACCCGCGAGACGAGGGACAAGAAGTTGTTGGCTCTTGTCTCTGGGAGATAGGCGCGAGCCGTCCGAGAATCCAGCAGAGCTCCTATGAATTCGAGTTTCTGCACTGGGAGAAGGTGGGACTTTGGATAATATATCACAAACCCCAGTAGCTCCAGGAGGCGAATAGTCATCTGCATGGACTGCAGGGCTCCTGCCTCGGATGTGTTCTTCACCAGCCAATCGTCGAGATATGGGAACACGTGTACCCCCAGTCTGCGAAGTGCCGCTGCTACTACAGCCAAGCACTTGGTGAACACTCTGGGCGCAGAGGCGAGCCCAAAGGATAGCACACAGTACTGGAAGTGACGTGTGCCCAGCTAAAATCGCAGATACTGTCTGTGAGCTGGCAGTATCGGGATGTGCGTGTAGGCGTCCTTCAAGTCCAGAGAGCATAGCCAATCGTTCTGCTGAATCATGGGGAGAAGGGTGCCCAGGGAAAGCATCCTGAACTTTTCTTTGACCAGATATTTGTTCAGGGCCCTTAGGTCTAGGATGGGACACATCCCCTGTTTTCTTTTCCACAAGGAAGTACCTGGAATAGAATCCCAGCCCTTCTTGCCCAGATGGCACGGGCTCGACGCATTGGCGCTGAGAAGGGCGGAGAGTTCCTCTGCAAGTACCTGCTTGTGCTGGAAGCTGTAAGACTGAGCTCCCGGTGGACAATTTGGAGGTTTTGAGGCCAAATTGAGGGTGTATCCTTGCCGGACTATTTGAAGAACCCACTGATCGGAGGTTATGAGAGGCCACCTTTGGTGAAAAGCTTTCAACCTCCCTCCGACTGGCAGGTCGCCCGGCACTGACACTTGGACGTCGGCTATGCTCTGCTGGAGCCAGTCAAAAGCTCGTCCCTTGCTTTTGCTGGGGAGCCGAGGGGCCTTGCTGAGTCGCACGCTGCTGACAAGAGCGAGCGCGCTGGGGCTTAGCCTGGGCCGCAGGCTGTCGAGAAGGAGGATTGTACCTACGCTTGCCAGAAGAGTAGGGAACAGTCTTCCTTCCCCCGAAAAATCTTCTACCTGTAGAGGTAGAGGCTGAAGGCGGGAGAACTTGTCGAATGCGGTGTCCCGCTGGTGGAGTTGCTCTACCACATGTTCGACTTTCTCTCCAAAAATATTATCCGCACGGCAAGGCGAGTCCGCAATCCGCTGCTGGATTCTATTCTCCAGGTCGAGGCACGCAGCCATGAGAGTCTGCGCATCACCACACCTTGAGCAGCGGCCCTGGACGCAACATCAAAGGTGTCATACACCCCTCTGGCCAGGAATTTTCTGCACGCCTTCAGCTGCCTGACCACCTCCTGAAAGGCCTGGCTTGCTCAGGGGGGAGCTTGTCCACCAAGCCCGCCAACTGCCGCACATTGTTCCGCATGTGTATGCTCGTGTAGAGCTGGTAGGACTGAATCTTGGCCACGAGCATAGAAGAATGGTAGGCCTTCCTCCCAAAGGAGTCCAAGGTTCTAGAGTCCTTGCCCGGGGGCGCCGAAGCATGTTCTATAGAACTCTTGGCCTTCTTTAGGGCCAAATCCACAACTCCAGAGTCGTGAGGCAACTGAGTGCGCATCAGCTCTGGGTCCCCATGGATCCGGTACTGGGACTCGATCTTCTGGGAATGTGGGGATTAGTCAATGGCTTGGTCCAGTTCGCCAGCAATGTCTTTTTGAGGGACATGATGCATGGGTACTGTGGACGCTTCCTTAGGTGGAGAAGGATAGTCCAGGAGCTCAAACATTTCAGCCCTGGGCTCGTCCTCCACAACCACCGGGAAGGGGATGGCCGTAGACATCTCCCGGACAAAGGAAGCGAAAGACAGACTCTCAGGAGGGGAAAGCTGTCTTTCAGGAGAGGGAGTGGGATCGGAAGGAAGACCCTCAGACTCCTCGTCAGAGAAATATCTGATGTCTTCTTCCTCTTCCCACGAGGCCTCACCATCGGTGTCAGACACAAGTTCACGGACCTGTGTCTGCAACCGTGCCCGGCTCGACTCAGTGGAACCATGGCCACGGTGGGAGCGTCGAGAGGTAGACTCCCTCGCCCGCACCGGCGAAGCTCCCTCCGCCGACGTAGTCGGGGAGCCTTCCTGGGAGGCTACCGCAGTCGGTACCGCAAGCGGCACCGATGTCGGAGACTCACCCCGGACAATGGGCCAGCCGGCGCCTCGCTCGACGGTACCGGTGGCGCAAGCACCCCCGGTACGGAGGGGTAGGGCGCAACAGCTCTCCCAGGATCTCTGGGAGAACAGCCGGAGACTCTCGTTCAGAGCGGCTGTAGAAAAAGGCATGGAGGCCGATGCAGGCGTCGATGTTAGAGTCTGTTCTGGGTGTGGAGGCTGTTCCGGGCTGTCCAAAGGGGAGCGCATCGACACCTCTTGAACAAAGGGCGATGCGGTCCTCTCGGTGCCGATGCCTACTGGGTGCCGACTCCCTCGGCGACCCAGAGCTCTCGGTGCCGACATGGGAAGGGGACCGGTGACGATGCTTCTTCGACTTCTTGGGACGAAGCATGTCACCGGAGCTTCCCCGGCACCGACGAGGAGGACGTAGAATCCAGCCGTCGCTTCCTCGGGGCCGAGACCGAAGGAGGTCGGTCTCAGGGGGGCTGTACCGCAGGAGCCCTCGGAATGGGGGGAGCCCCACCCGAAGGCTCACCGCCACCAGCAGGGGAATGGACAGCCCTCACCTGCACTCCAGACGAAGCACCACCGTCCGACGACATCAGCAGCCGAGGAGGTCTCGATACCGACGCCGACGCAGCCTTCCGATGTCGCCCCGATGCAGAGGGCCGATGCCTCGATGCACTCGATGCAATCGGGGGCGAAGATGAAGGTCCAGGCGCCGACGACGTCGAAGCAGTCGATACTCCCGGTGCCAATGCCGACGAAGAGCCCGAGAACAAAAATGTTCCACTGGGCTAACCTCGCTACCTGAGTCCGCTTTTGTAAAAGGGAACACAGACTACATGCCTGAGGGCGGTGCCCAGCCCCCAGACACTGAAGACACGACGCGTGCCTGTCAGTGAGCGAGATTACCCGGGCGCACTGGGTGCACTTCTTGAAGCCGCTGGAAGACTTCGATGTCATGGGCGGAAAAAAATCGCGCCGGCGAGATCAAAACTCAAATTGCGGAAAATGGCACCGCAAAAATAGGGGGAAGAAAAACTTCGACCGAGGCCTAAATAGGGCCTACCCCGACGACAAAAGAAAAACTTATCGGGGCAAAGACTGGAAGTACGGGAAGGGAGAAAAACCATAAAGGTCTCCTTCCGACACTTTTTTTTTTTTTTTAAACGAAGTTGAATAAAACGACGTGCGAGGTCAACTTTGGGGCGCGAACGGCGAAACACGGACCGTACCGAGCGCGGACAAAAGAAGACTGGCCGGCACGAGCCGGTTCGGGCGGGAAGACGGCCGCGCATGCGCGGTGCGCATCGGCGCGCGAAGACTAGCAAAGGACTTTGCTAGAAAGTGTTCCGATTGAGGGGCTGCCGTGGACGTCACCCATCAGTGCGAACAAGCAGCCTGCTTGTCCTCGGAGAATAGCATATGCCATTGTCTGCTGGAACGAGAATGCCAACAAATCTCCTTGTTATGCAGCCTTTTATAGGTAGTGATGTCGCTGCATTGCTGCGTTCTGTGTCTTCAAGTCTGCTGAGACGGAGGAATAAACCCATTCATCTGGACTCGTCTAGCAAAATAAGAAAGCAGCAGTTTTTCAAATCTTCTCAGTGGAGGTCAGTCTTAAATTCAGATAAAGCATTGGCACTGGCATACGCAGAGGTGGGCAAACTATGGTCTGAGTGACAGCTTTATCTGGCTCATGTCTCGTGAAAATTTATTGACTTACTAGCCCACTAAACCTGTGGTTCCAAGACTTTTGCTAATTACACTGCGAGGCAGAGACAACCTTGGAGCTACAGTGTCGGCTGGCCTGTAAGCAGAGGTATCATGTTTTCCTGTTAAGCTCTAGGCTTATCATGAATCCACTTGTGCTGCACCAAGGTTGCATGGTTCACTTCAAAAAGCTAATCAGTGGAACACACAGCCAGTAGAAAGAGGACAGCAGAGCTGCCTGCACCACAACAGGAGGTGCAGATATATTAGAAGCAATGACCTCAGAACATTTTTTTTTTGAGTGGGGGGCAGAGAGATGCCACAGGGATGCATACCAACAGTTGTGTGTGTTTGTGGGGGGGGGGGGGGGGTATTTCTGGCACAAGTCAGGAATCAACATTCAGCTCTTGCCTGTTCAGGAAGAGGGAAGGGAGGCTACGGTATCTGACCAGCTTTCTTGACCATTTACTGACCTCAGGAACAAGGTTGTGGTCTCAAAATGATAGTCAAAATGTATTAAATTAGTCCAATAAAAAACTATTAACATATTTTACGTTTATTTTAATTTATTATTCTTTAAGATGAACTAATACTGCTACCATAATACCTTACCCTGAATTTTTAAAAATACAATTATTTTAGTCCTTCTTTGTTGTCCTGCCATTTAATTTTTCTAATCATGTAGGTCCCAGTCTCTGGTTACTGCTTTTCTTAACTTTTGTCCATTTGCATTTTCTTATTATCCAGGCGTCAATCTTCCTTTTTTTTTTAATTTCATCTACCTACAGCTTTCCATCCTTTTCCCTCACCCAGGCACTCCAATTCCCCTTCCTCTTATTCCCAATCTTTCAACTCTTCCCTCTCTTTCCTCCCACTCCACCATTGCTCCCATCTCTCTCTTTTCTCCTCTCTGCTTGCTTGCACCTTTGCCAAGCCTGCTGCCTTCCTAGGCAGTGGCATCAACAAATAGAAAACAGGCATGGGGCTGTTACTTTGTGTGGCCACAGCTGATTCTGCCTGGTCCTTCCTCTCCAAAACAGAGGATGAGCAGAGGGGATCAGCAGAGCCAGAAGTGGCATGCACAAGGTAACGGCCCCCATGCCTAGTTTCTATTTGTTATTTAATGCTGCCGCTGCCACCATAGGAAGGCAGCAGGCTCAGTAGGCATTCCTACAGCAAGAAGGGGAAGGTTGCCAGTTTGGGAGGCTTGGCTTCCTGAAATCTCTTATACAGGGTGCTTATGGAACCAGAGAATGGATATTGGGATGAGATAGCATTCCTCACTGTGTTTGGGGTAGAGAGTTCCACAACAAAATCAACTTCCTAATGGGCAATTCCTTAAAAATCAAAGCTGTCTCAGCCAAAGAGGATTCACAGTGCCTCAGTCTCTTCTGAATTTTATTAAAATACTAGTAAAAAAGGCCCGTTTCCGAAACCAATGAAACAGGCGCTAGCATGTGGCTTTTTTTGTGTGTGTGTGTGTGTATGTGTCACAGAGTTATTTTGTGTGTGTGTGTGTGAGAGAGAGAGTGTGTGAGGGTGCGGTGTGTGTGCAGGTTGTTGGTGTGTGTCTTTTTTTGTTTTGTTTTTTCCAGCGGTGGTTCTGTGCTCTCCATGCTGCACAGATAATGAGCCATTCTGCTGGGGAATGCTCCTCCCTTATTGTCACGTAGTTTCCTCTGATTGGTCCGTCTTACGTTGCCTAGTGTTGCCTGGGAACGGTGTTGTGATGGTCCTTTGTGTTTCAGAATGTTGAGGGTGTTTTTTCTGATTGGTCCGTCATGCGAGGGCGGGGCAGAGAGACATGGTCAGTGTTGTGGCTTCACCACCATGAATCCATGAACCCTTCAGGGAGTGACTGAGTGACTTCAGAACGTTGTGTCTTCAGAACGTTGAGGGTGAGTTTTATTATAGTAGATTCAGAAAAGGGGAATAAGAGGATACAGCATACAGAAATTCTATGCTCCAACAAAGAGAAGGCATATGACACCAAACTACCTTCTGATCCTCTCCTGGAAAAGTTGTTTCAAATATTCCTGTTCAGAGAATTGCAAAGAAATCTCTCTCAGGTGCTCCCCCCACTCAAGAAATTTCTTTATTATCTCATTTGTACCCCGCATTTTCCCAACTGTGTCAGCTCAATGTGGCTTACAGTGCAACGCAGAGGCAGACGCCAATGCAGTAAAATTAAGCTAATACAACAGAAAACCTACATAAGTAATAATGGGGAGGATGGGGAAGGGACGGAAGGAGCAGGGAAACCAGGAGAGAGGAGGGAAGGGTGGATGCGTTCAAAATTGTCACTAGATTGATGTGTATCAAGCAAAGGAGACACATGCTGAGTCCTTGGGATAAGCTTTTCCAAATAACAAGGTCTTACGTGATTTCCTGAAATTTAGATGGTTGGAGATGGTTTTTCATAGTTTTTGGTAAAGAGTTCCATAGTTGCGAGCTGATGAAGGAAAAGGATGAAGCATACGTGGATTTGTACTTAAGTCCGTTGCAGTTTGGGTAATGAAGGTTTAGATATGAACAGGATAGTCTCAATGCATTCCTGGGAGGTAGGATGATTAGATTAAGCATGTAGCCAGGGACTTCATCATATAAAATTTTGTGAACTAGGGAGCAGATTTTAAAGGTGATTCGATCCTTGACAGGAAGCCAATGTAATTTCTCTTGGAGCTGTTTGGCACTTTCAAATTTGGATTTTCCATAAATTAATCTAGCCGCTGTGTTTTGGGCCGTGTGCAGTCTCTTACATTAGTTGTTCATTACATCTCGATTCACAGACCACACATGGGGGATCTAAGATTTTTACCTTAGGGTTATCCTGCAGGATTGCCCAGTTCCATATCCTGATAGTCTTCTGACACAAAAAGAATGACCCTGTTCTTTACTATTTGTTCACGTAAGACATAACTTCTTGATTGCTTGCTGTAGAAGGACAATTCTGTTGATCAAGTGCACTCATTCTTTAAAGAATTCATTATAGCCTACAGTTCAAGGAAACTGATGGGATAATACTTTTCCCAAACTAAGCCAATGCTCTGGATGTGAAGCCTCTATGTACGAACTCTTCAGCCTAGATTGGGGCCCATCTGTTAGAAAAAAAATTGATAAACAGGAATTGAGAAGTACTCTGGTCCACTGGAATATGACAGATGGCAAGACAAGGAGACTGAATTGGAGTACAAGAGTGGCTTGGTTCCACTAAGAGTTTGAAGTCCACTGGGCTTGTCACCTGAGACATGCCATGGGAGGGACATGAATTGCTGATGCCATTTGGTCTAACATCCTCAGCATGTCCAAGGCAGATGTCTTTGAACTCTGAGAACCTCCTTTCACCATAGAAATTAGCTCAGGGACTCTCTTGGTGGGGAGAAACCCTAATTGCTTGAGTCAGATGTAGCAGAGCCCATATGAATGCCAAGTGAACTGGCAGACTTAGATAGAACTTTGGGTAATTTATAATGAATTTAGCATCTCTAAGCTAAAGAATGGTGCTGCACACTGGGTTAATTTGTCCCTACCTGAGACATACTCAGAATCAGCCAACTGTCCAGACAGGGGAATACATGAACAGCCAAGTTTGCATAGAAACACTTGGATGATTCCTAGACATTTTGCATCTAGAAACAGTGCTGAATCTAAGCCAAATGTCAATACATTATAGGAAGAGGTGCTGTTACCCTTCTACAAGTCTGAGCTACTTCCTGTGGTATGCAGCTCTGTATGGGTGTATGCACTCTTGAGATCCACAAGGCATACCCTATCTCCCTGATTTAGAGAGGAAATCATGGTACCCAGGGAAATTATCATGAACTTTTATTTTAGATTATATTTATTGAAGGTCCTTATGTCTGGGATGGACAGAATCCTCCATCTTTTATGGGTATCAGAAAATATTTCGAGTAAAATCTCTGCCCTCCCTTCTAAGGTCATACAGGTTTGACCACAGTGGTTCGTAAGAGGCAGGCAAGCTCTATGATCAGCATTTCCTTGTGGAAACGAGTAACAAGATTCTTTTGGTGGGCAACTGGACCGAATTTCTAGAAAAATACTATCTATAGTCCATTTCATGATCTAGAGAATTCAGCTGTCCAATGGTTTAAAATAAAACCTCAATCTCTGCTTTATAAGAATATACTCTGACACAGGAAATGGAGAGATGGCTATGCACCATGGATTCAGTTTCTGATTTTTCTGAGGCAAGTGGAGTGAAGAAAACATCCTTTGTGGGTTCACTGCAATACCTCATTGTACAGAAGGATGATAAGAGGTAACTGCAGAGAGTACCTGAATACCATCACTTCTAAAACTTTCTTGTCAAATAGATTTTCTCCATTGTAGGGCATATTTGCAATCCTATTATGTATATTTCTTCTATTGATGTATGCAGCCATGACAACTTTCCATGCTCTGTCAAAAACAACACAGTTTAAATGGATCAAATGTTTTCAACACTCCTTACTAGTGTTCAGTAAGTTATCACATTCCTCCTGCTTCTCTGGAGGAAAATGCTGCAAGATGTTTTGCCATTTCTAGGATATTATAGATGAACTGGCTCATGAATGGTATTAAAAGGGTAAATATGAATAAAATGGGCCCTGAGGCTGATAATTATTGCACATTATTCCTCTGAAGTGGAAAATTACCATAACATATTGAAGAGGTCCATGAACCAGGGTCACTGAGGAGTGAGCCCTAGACATCTTGGATCCTTTCAGGTAGATTCAACAAACACCAACCTTGTAATTAAAAAAATAAAAATAAAAAACTGTTTCCTTTCTACAGCACCCCTTCCTACCCCGAACACACTATGCCTTCACATGAAAGGGAATCAAAGACAAAGAAGCTGGCACAATGCTAATATTAAGATAACCACTAGCAGTCACAATACACACACAAACACAATATTCAGCCGACATCTGGTTCTTGCTTACCTATTACTGTAGCAACAACTTCAAAGCAGATCAGTTGATTGTTCTGGAATAATTTTACAAATGGGAAGGTCAGAAGTGGAAGGTATCGTGTTTCACTAAAAATTGCAGACCAATGAGCCAAAGCAGATAGTGTCCTGTACAAAAACAAAATCCCAGGGTAAGTTTCCAAACAATGTTTAGAGTATTCAAAGAAAGTAATATCTGCCTTCTTCATAGATTCAAATAGACTAGAACTATGACTTTTTAGTTTTTAGAAACATATATAGCATCAAAACAGGGACACATGTGTATCTTAAACTGATACACATTGATTAGTTGTAGATGAATAAAGGGGGTAACTATTTTAATAGGGTATCTATTAAAAATTTGATAGGCATGCTTATTTTGTAAAGACAAAATGTGTATATATGATGCATTTATAAAACAGGCTCTCAGAACTATCCCCTGTGTTAGTCAAATGCTACATGGCAGGTGCAACTATGGGCATATACTCTGTGCTATTAAGTGAACATTATATAAATAATGTATGTATCTTGCAGCTCTGTAAAAACACTGCCCCCCAAAACCACCTATGCATGGACTGCATGAAAGTAAAATTCGCTTGTCAGCACACATACTTGAGTGGGCATGTAGCAATGTTGTTTACCTCTAACAGGTGTTTTCCATAGAGGGCAGGACTGATAAGACACACAAGTGGATGACGTCCATCTGAATATGCTGGGACAAGTGAAAAGTTCTGAGGATTTGTGGCCCTTCCTGCACACAGTGGTCTCCTCAGCGCCTCTGTTAGTTCTAAAGCTGTAGAAGGAAGACTCAGATGGGACTGTATACCTTATCAATCCTGCTGTCTACATAAAACACCTATAAATAACATTTCTTTTTCCATCAATAAGCAGGATTGAGCTTGGCATACAACCAAGTGAAACCGAAGCCCAGGGCTTCTCAGTTTTGTATATTCATAAACTTTAGAGCAGCCTTCAAAGGAGAGGAGTTAGTTAAAGGGAGAGATTGGTCAGAATCACTTGTGATATCCATGGTGTTGCTCTCTGCAGTTACCAGATTCCCAAGCAGCTAAGCAAACTCTGCCTTCTTTTATATATTTCTCTGTCTAATTTAGGCTTTGTTTTGAGATATTCTGCTACCTGTATAGCTAAGTTACTCAACTGTAGCAGGTGTTCTCCGAGAACAGCAGGCATATATTCTCACAAATGGGTGACGTAATCTGATGGAGCCTGGTGCAGACACTGTCAAAGTGTACTGCCAATTTAAACCTTTAAGGCAGTGTCCCCACCACACATGCATGGGTATCTTCCCGCCCAATGCCAGATTGTAAGAATATATGCCCGCTGTCCTTGGAGAACACCTGCTACAGTTGAGTAACTAAGTTTTCTCTCCAAGGATAAGCTGGCATGATGTTCTCACAAACGGGATTCACTAGCTACCAGGCTCACAGCACAAATGTATTCTGACAGTCAAGTAAATACTGAGCCTGGTGCAAAAATGAGCTGGAGGGTGGAGTTGGACTTTAAACAGTAAAAAGATTCTGGAGAACTGTTTGTCCAAACTGGCTATCCCACCTGGAATACTGGTCCAGACAGTAGTGAGTCATGAAAGTGTGGATAGAAGACCACGTAGCCGCATTGCAAATGTCTTGAATAGAGGCAGAACAGAAATAGGCTACTGAGACCTCCATAACTCGCACACTAAAAGCGGTAACATAGCCATCAAGGGTCAACCCAGCCTGAGCATAGATGTAGGAGATACAGTCAGTCCCCCAAGTAGAGACTGTATGCTTGGTGATGGGAATTCCCAATCTGTTAGGAGCAAAGGATACAAAGAGCTGGGAAGATTATCAATAAGGCTTTGTGTGATCTAGATAGCATGCCAGAACACATTTGCAGTCCAAGGTATGTTTCTCCAGGATAAGAATGCAGTTTAGGAAAGAAGACTGGTAGAACAATGGACTGATTGAGATGAAAATTCAAACAACCTTTGGGAAGAATTTGGGGTGGGTTCGGAGTACAACCCTGTCATGGTAGAATCTGGTGTAAGGAGGATATTAATTACAAACCCGCTCCAGTCTATTATTACAAAATATCTTTATTGAAAACATGTGCTCCAAAACAAAGCACATATGTTTAAAAACAATAACAAAAATACTCACTCATTCACTCATTACACATTCATTCATAGTACCTGTCTAGTGGCATTTCTTTTTGTATACTGATAATGTTTATATATATAAATGCTCATATTATTCTTACTTATACTTATTTGAGCGTTTTATATTTTACTACGATCTCAGATTAATAATATCTTCCTAGATATCTTATCCCAACTTATCACATGGATACTTGCTAC
Source organism: Microcaecilia unicolor (assembly GCF_901765095.1). Classification (NCBI taxonomy): domain Eukaryota; kingdom Metazoa; phylum Chordata; class Amphibia; order Gymnophiona; family Siphonopidae; genus Microcaecilia; species Microcaecilia unicolor. Next base: position 579,658,406 of record NC_044031.1, on the reverse strand, counting down.
TTCACAGTTCCAAAGTGATCTCCATGAAGTTGTTATAATAGTCTCTAACACAGTTCTCAATGTGAGTAAAACAACTTTCAATCGTCTCCAGGTACTTGATGAACGGAATGAGTTTATCACTTCCACATTTGATGTCAGCTTGTTCCTTATACAAACGTCGGGGAAAATTCACTTCTTATTTCTAGGACAAGCAGCATAAAATGTTTTGTACTGTTTTGCCAGGAAACTGTAACCTGGATTGGCCACTGTTGGAAAAAGGATGCTGGGATTGATGGATCTTCGGTCTGTCACAGTATGGCAATACTTATGTACTTACGCACTTTTTGAGAAACATAAAATATCTGGAGTAGGGCTGTATATTTAACGCATTAATAATGCAATTACGACATTAAATGCTTAACTTATGTTAAAATTTTTAATGCGCGTTAATGCTTCTCTCCCTCACCTGTAAACATCCAGCATTGCTCTGCCTGTACTTCTTCTTACTTCTCCTGCACACTCCTCTCCTCTGCAGCAACTTCTCCCTGCTTCTCATGGCCACTGCTGCACTCAAAGCCTCTCTCTGAAACAGGAAGCTCTGTCAGTGAAGGCGGAATTTCCTGTTACAGAGAAGCTTTAGCACAGGAGACATGACACAATATGCTTTCACTGCAGCAACTGTACAGTATGCTTTCACTGCAGCGACTGTGAGGAGTAGGAAGAAGGAGTTGCAGAGGAGAAGGGGCTGCCGGAGAGGTAAGAAGAGTTGCCACTGCCAGAAAAAGAAAGGGAGAAAGATAAGGATCACGCTGGGGGGGGGGGGGGGGGAGCAGAAGAAAGAGAAGAACCAGAGATGTAGGGGAGGAGGGGGCAACGGCAGGAGAAAGAGGTGAAAAGCAAGTGATGAAGGGAAGGGGAGGCAGTGGCAGAAGGTGGCACAAGAAACAGGAGAAGAGCGAGAGATGCAGAGAAGGAGGGGGCGATGGTGGGAGAAAGAGGAGAAGAGCCAGAGATGCAAGGGGGAGGGGCAGCAGCAGTGGGAGAAGCAGAAGAAGAGCAGAGATGTGGGGGAGGAGGGGTGCCATGTCAGGAGAAAGAGATGAATGAGAGATGCAGGGTAAGGGGGTGCTAGAGAGAGAGAGATGTGTGTGGGGGGGGGGGGGGCAGAGAAGTAAGAAGAGGTGCCAGGAGAAAAAAAAAGAAGAGAGGGAGAAAGAAAGATGGGGGCTGTGGGGGGGGGGGGGCAGGGACACATGCTAAAAATAGGGGATGAAAGAATTAAAGAAGGGAAATGGTGCCCATAGAAGAGCAGGGAGGAAACAAGAGAAGGAAAAAATGGTAATCATGGATGGAGGGAAGGGAGGAGATAGTACCAGGGGATGGAAGTCAAGGGAGTAGAGGGAGACGGGAGGAGATGGAATCAAAGTTATTGGCTGAATGTTTTGGATCAATTTCTTAAAAAAAAAAAAAAGTAAACTATGGGGCTCATTTTCAAAGCACTTAAGACTTACAAAACTCCATAGTTACTAAGTGCTTTGAAAATATGCCTTTACGTGAACATGCTAAATTTATTTCAACTCTTTTTAGATTTGGACCATGGATTGTTGGGTCTTACACACAGTCCAACATGGCTACACTCTGAGTTGGCTAACAGGACTCCCAGATCATCCACCAAGAGAATCTCATTTCAACTCCCTCCAACTCCAATTATTACGAGAGGAGCTCTCGGCCCTCTTCCAGCAGAATGCAATAGAACCAGCTCCTCCACCAGACAGTGGTCATGGATTCTAGGTTAAACAGTGTGATTACAATTTGTAATCACGCGTGTCTTGTGTGATTCTCTTCATAAAGGTGGTTAATAAACCACAATAAATAAATAAATAAATAAATAAATAAAGTCACCCTATCTATTAAAGGCTTGGGAGAAGAGCCAGGCTTTCACCTGCTTCCTGAAGTAGAGGTAGTCTTGAATTGGACTGTATAAATGAACTGAATAATGAAGGCTAAGTGTAGTGCTGGTCCATGTCTTTATACTGTACACATGCACTATGAATGATTGTCAAGACGAGCTTAACAGGCTCAGTTTGAGGCATCTGTAAGCAGAAGTAATTGATGCCATTAAGGTGCAAAATGCAGCCCATCAATAAGTTGTGGTTGTGTGCTCACCATTGTAAGAAAGGTGCAGTCAACAAGGAGGGGGCTCAAAGAAAAAGGATTAGGAGCCTTTAATTCAGTGGAACTTGTGATATGAATGAAAATGCTTCATTTTCAAGATGTAAGGGACCACCACCACAAATAGCTAGTGTTTTGTGGCCCAGCATAATGATAATGAGCTGTTGAGTAAATGGCATTAATCTGCACCATGATAGCTTACGTTCTGCATTCTGCAAGAAAGGTTTTTGGAGTTAAAGTTGTTAAGCCTATATCTGTAAAGGAAGCGATGTTGACTGGATGTAGAGTGGACCTGGGAACTGGATAGGAAACTGCAGGATCTGAAAAGAGCACTTGTTCCCTTGAGGAAGGGAAGGCCTTGACTGACTGCATGACCAGAAGCTAGTTATCCAGGCATAGAACTCTAGATATCCTTGCTTATGAAGGTGGGGCGCTATCAGCATGAGGCACCCTGATAATATTCCAGGAGCTGACAACAAACCAATGGTGAGGAACTGTGCTGGAACTGGTTAGACTAAGGGTAAGCATTGTAAGAGGCTGTAATGAAATACCTGTATCTATATCTGATAGATTAAGAACACACCTGCAACACCATTCACTGAACAGAAGACTCAGAATGGATGGGATAGTGGCCGTTCTGAACTTTTTTCTTTAAAAAATAAAAAACCGAGATCTCAGAGATACAGTGCTGGGCACCAATTACCAATTAAAAAAGTAGTTAAACTATAGTTACTTTTACTAAAAAAGTACTTTAACTACCTAGTTAACTAATTTTTTCTTGTAGTACTTTAACTACATGAGACAACTACTGCAAAAGTAGTTAACTACTTCAACAGCATTTTAATTTGCCTAAAAATCAATTGCACAACCATTGTACTTAGGAAGAAATGTGTTTAATGTTTATAAAGAGTTGATAAATTCTCAGCAAATCACCAATTAACTAATGCTAAATATTTTATGATTACTCTATGTTTAAAGTCTCAGAATTCTTAACAATTTCTCAAAGTCTTGGCATTCTGTTTACAACAGTAGCTAATCCAGGTCACAAGTATCTGGCAGGATCCCAACAAGTAGAAAGATTCCATGTTATTTACCCCCAAGAATAGGCACTGGCATTCCCCAGATCTACCTTAAATGGCTGGTTTTTCCTCCAGGAATCTGTCCAAACCCTATTCTAAACCCAGATATGCTAAATGTTTTACTATATCCTCTGACGAGTTCCAGAGCTTCCTAAGCATTGAGTGAAAAAACACCTTCCACTATTTGTTTTAAATGTACAGTAAAAGTCCAAAAATCCAGATTCCACAAATCCAGACCACCCGAGAATCTGGACTCCCCGCCTGGCCTCCCCCTCAAACATGGATCGGCATCTCTCTCTCTTCCCGGCCCTGCCTGCTTGCTCTCCGAGACCCCCTCCACCACAACTAAACCTTCCTCCTTCCTTCCCTTCCGCCCTCCCTGCACAGTCATGTGTCTTTTCCCCACATCCGGATCTGCTTGCTCGCTCTCACCTTATCCTGAAGACTTCATGCTGCATCACTGGCAGGTCAAGGTGCAGTTGCACCCTAGTGCGCAAAGGCATCAGGATATATTTTTTTATTCTCTATTTCTTTCCTAATAATTCCTAACTTTTTTTTTTTTTTGGGGGGGGGGGGGGGGGTTGGGACATTGCTCCACACTTAGCAGAAGATTCCAATGTATCATCTATGAAGACACCTAGTTCTTTTTCCTGGGTGGTGACTTTTAATGTGGAACTTACTTTTGTATAGGTATAAATGTGAGTTATTCTTTCCCCATGTGTATCACTTTGCACTTCTGCCATTTGGATCCCAGTCTTCAAGTCTCCCAAGGTCTTTTTCACCCATCAAGACTGGGACCTGCAGATCTGAGTCCTGGGGAAGGGGTTCTCCTCTGGTTCAGTTAAAGCAAAAATCCATAAGCTGATGCCTAACAGCATGCTTTAATACACTGAAGCTCAACCTGAGCTACCCTGTTTCCCTGAAAATAAGACACCCCCTGAAAATAAGACCTAGTAGAGGTTTTGCTGAATTGCTAAACATAAGGCCTCCCCCGAAAGTAAGACCTAGCAAAGTTTTTGTTTGGAAGCATGCCCGCCGAACAGAACACCAGAGCATGCAGCTGTGATTCTTTTTAGCCCGCCACCGTTGTCCCCTACCTTCACCGTCCATTGCAGAGCAGCTGCATGCAGGACATGAAGACCGTCACCTGCTGCCAACCCCGATGTTCCCTTCCGCGGCTGTCACTTGTAAATGTGCAGGCAAGGCATCAAGGGGCCCGTCGCCTGCCGCCATCCCCGTTGTCCCCTACGGCCAGATGTAGAACTGCACACAGTCTGCCGTTATCCCGTCGCCTGCCGCCATACCGTACGCTGTCCCTGCTGTGCGAGTCTGCTGTGATGAGTTCCCCCTGGTGGCCGGAAGCTGCAATATCGTCCCTGCTGTACAAGTGGTCCAGGAACTACTGTGGGAGATTGTTACAGTCTCCAGACAGTGTGTGGGAGCCAGGTACTTTACAGCCCTTGTTTTTTGTGGCCCTGTGTGTGAGTCAGGCAACTAGTGTGTCACTAATGGTAGTAACAAGAAATTCTTGATAGGATTCACAGTTTGTCTGGTTATGCTGGTTTGTGATGACAACTACTGTACAGTATATAATAAATGTTCATTTTGTTTGTTCAACAATAAATGTGAATTCTTCTTTTTTTTTTTTTTCTTTTTTTAAACAATTTTTTTATTAATGAATAATTGCATATCACAAATGACAACCAAATTCTGTAGCTCCAATACACCTTAGCCAACAGTATACACCATTTGGTATAGTAACATCAATTTTCTTTTTCCTTAATACACAAAATAGACGCTCTTCAATAGAATGTGATAGTCATTACATTAACATGTCATAAATATTCCCAGCTTCCAATTACATCAGATATTTTTGATCCCCTAAACTTCCCTTATCCCCCCTCCCCCCCACCCATCATCGGTACATACCATAGCCTCATTAAATTCCTTTCCATTGTTCATACACATGCCATATTTTTTGGAATTGTTGTATTTGCCCTTTACGGATAGCTGTCAACTTTGACATTTGATAGAGATGGTGCAGTCTACCTTTTATTATCTGCATTCTGGGGACTTCCTTCTGTCTCCAGGCTTGAGCTAGCGCTATTTTAGCTGCTCCCAGGAGATGGATAACCAACTTATGGCAATGTATAGGGCTCTTCCCTGGACGTGCATTCAGTAAGCAATATTGGGCTTGAGCTGGGTATTTTATCTTTAACATGTCAAATATCATGTCTAGAATCTCGGTCCAAAACCCCTGAGCCCGGGGACACTCCCACCAAATGTGCCAAAATGTCCCTCGTCCCCCACATTCTCTCCAACAGTCTGTTGTAATCTGTGGATAAATTTTATGTAATCGCATCGGCGTATAATACCATCTATACAAGATTTTATATCCGTTTTCTGCCAATGACTGGGCCACGGTCAGTTTCAACAGATGTCTATACCCAGCCGCCCACCATTCCTCCGAATACTGTGTCTGGAGATCTTCCTCCCATCGCCTCGTATAAAAGCCTTGGGGCGACGAGAGGAGGAGTAATGCTCTATACAGGCGTGTTATGCTACCTTTCCCATCCCCCCCTCTCATCGCTTGCTCCAACCCTGTCTCAGTCAGTTCTAGTTCATCCCTGGCTCGTTTCAAAATGTAACTCCTTAAGCAGACATAAAATACCAGGTCTCTTTCCTCTAGTTCAAACTCTTCCTGCAAATCTTCAAAGGATTTTATTTCTCCATTACTCCATAGCTGTCCTAATCTATCAAGCCCTTTCTTGGCCCATATTGAGTACGTTCTCTCTTCTTCTCCAAGGGGGAAGCCCGGTGCACCTCGTATAGCCATCTGTAGAAAGTACTTTCTATCTGGAAACACCTTTCTCCTGACTTGGAGCCATGTATTTAGTAAGTGTTTGAGACCCATCGGGACTTTCCCTGCTGCTGCTAAGATCTCCCTTCCCGGGCCCCATAGTAAGTTCCTCAGGTATCGGGTCCCCAGCCACGCTCTTTCCCAATGTAGCCACTTCTTGCTGTTCCTTGAATCCCACCCCGCTAGAATCCTAAGTTGTGCTGCCTGGTAATACAGATAAAAATTAGGGACTCCCATTCCACCCTTTGCTGGAGTTTGAAACATCATACTCCTTCGTACCCTTGGTGGTCTCTTTCTCCAAATATATGCAAACATTTTCTTATTTAATTGTTGAAAGAAAGCTCGGGGAATCGGCAATGGGAGTGCCAGAAACAAGTACAGCAATTTAGGTAAGAGCATCATCTTTACGGCCTGAATTCTACCTAGCCATGTTATTGTTAGGCCTTCCCATCTGTCCAGCTCCTCGAACAACTCCCTCAGTTTCTTTGGGAAATTTTCCTGGACTATGTTCTCAATCCTAGATGTGACCATTATGCCTAGATATCTGATTGTTTTGGTTGCCCATTGAATTGGATATAATGCTTTCAACCTCTGGGCCTCATCCTGGGGCATGGTAAGATTAAGTATCTCTGATTTATTTACATTTATTTTAAATCCCGACATCTTCCCATATTGTTGCAACTCCTCCATCACCTGCCCAAGCGATTGTGCAGGGTGAGCCAATGTCATCAGCACATCATCAGCGAAGAGCATAATCTTATGCTCTCGCTTCCCTCTAATTACTCCCCGTATATTCCTGTGCTCCCTGATCTTCTTAGCTAAGGGTTCAATTGAGAGTGCAAAAAGCAGAGGAGAAACTGCACAACCCTGTCTCGTCCCTCTTCCCAGGTTCAGCAATTTCGTGTGAGAACCATTTATTTTTAGCATTGCCATAGGGCTTTTGTATAATAATTGTAACCACTTTAGAAACCTCCCTCCCATTCCTATCTGTTCTAAGACTGCAAATAAAAAGGACCATTCCACTCGGTCAAAGGCCTTTTCCGCGTCAACCGAGAACAAAATTACTGAGTCTGCCTCATCAGACGCCTGCTGGATGATATGCAAGAGGCATCTGATATTATCAAACGTCTGTCTGCCCTCAATAAATCCTGCCTGATCATCATGTATAATATGCGGTAACATTTTCTGCAACCTATTTGCAAGGATTTTAGTGAAGATTTTATAATCAATATTTAATAGCGATATGGGCCTATACGAGCCACAGCTCAGGGGGTCTTTTCCCGGTTTCTGTATTAAGACTACTTTTCAGCCAGTCTCCATGAATATGGTAACTCCCCTGCCTCATCAAAAGATGTTATTACCTTCAGCAACAAGGGGCCCAACCATTTGGCGAACATTTTATAGAAACGTGCGGGAAAGCCATCCGGCCCTGGGGCTTTATTCGTAGGCATTTTCCTGATCACTGTCTCAATTTCTTCTAATGTCATGGGATTTGACAGGGTTTCAAGCGCTTCCTCAGATAGTCTTGGGAGCCTGACCTCCTGTAGATATTTCTCTATATCTCCCTGGGCAGTTTCCTGCTCTGATTTATATATTTGGTCATAATAGTCCCAGAATATTGTTTGTATCTCCTCTGCTTGAGTTAACAGTTTACCCGTGTCGTCATATACAGTGGGGGAAATAAGTATTTGATCCCTTGCTGATTTTGTAAGTGTGCCCACTGACAAAGACATGAGCAGCCCATAATTGAAGGGTAGGTTATTGGTAACAGTGAGAGATAGCACATCACAAATTAAATCCGGAAAATCACATTGTGGAAAGTATATGAATTTATTTGCATTCTGCAGAGGGAAATAAGTATTTGATCCCCCACCAACCAGTAAGAGATCTGGCCCCTACAGACCAGGTAGATGCTCCAAATCAACTCGTTACCTGCATGACAGACAGCTGTCGGCAATGGTCACCTGTATGAAAGACACCTGTCCACAGACTCAGTGAATCAGTCAGACTCTAACCTCTACAAAATGGCCAAGAGCAAGGAGCTGTCTAAGGATGTCAGGGACAAGATCATACACCTGCACAAGGCTGGAATGGGCTACAAAACCATCAGTAAGACGCTGGGCGAGAAGGAGACAACTGTTGGTGCCATAGTAAGAAAATGGAAGAAGTACAAAATGACTGTCAATCGACAAAGATCTGGGGCTCCACGCAAAATCTCACCTCGTGGGGTATCCTTGATCATGAGGAAGGTTAGAAATCAGCCTACAACTACAAGGGGGGAACTTGTCAATGATCTCAAGGCAGCTGGGACCACTGTCACCACGAAAACCATTGGTAACACATTACGACATAACGGATTGCAATCCTGCAGTGCCCGCAAGGTCCCCCTGCTCCGGAAGGCACATGTGACGGCCCGTCTGAAGTTTGCCAGTGAACACCTGGATGATGCCGAGAGTGATTGGGAGAAGGTGCTGTGGTCAGATGAGACAAAAATTGAGCTCTTTGGCATGAACTCAACTCGCCGTGTTTGGAGGAAGAGAAATGCTGCCTATGACCCAAAGAACACCGTCCCCACTGTCAAGCATGGAGGTGGAAATGTTATGTTTTGGGGGTGTTTCTCTGCTAAGGGCACAGGACTACTTCACCGCATCAATGGGAGAATGGATGGGGCCATGTACCGTACAATTCTGAGTGACAACCTCCTTCCCTCCGCCAGGGCCTTAAAAATGGGTCGTGGCTGGGTCTTCCAGCACGACAATGACCCAAAACATACAGCCAAGGCAACAAAGGAGTGGCTCAGGAAGAAGCACATTAGGGTCATGGAGTGGCCTAGCCAGTCACCAGACCTTAATCCCATTGAAAACTTATGGAGGGAGCTGAAGCTGCGAGTTGCCAAGCGACAGCCCAGAACTCTTAATGATTTAGAGATGATCTGCAAAGAGGAGTGGAACAAAATTCCTCCTGACATGTGTGCAAACCTCATCATCAACTACAGAAGACGTCTGACCGCTGTGCTTGCCAACAAGGGTTTTGCCACCAAGTATTAGGTCTTGTTTGCCAGAGGGATCAAATACTTATTTCCCTCTGCAGAATGCAAATAAATTCATATACTTTCCACAATGTGATTTTCCGGATTTAATTTGTGATGTGCTATCTCTCACTGTTACCAATAACCTACCCTTCAATTATGGGCTGCTCATGTCTTTGTCAGTGGGCACACTTACAAAATCAGCAAGGGATCAAATACTTATTTCCCCCACTGTATACTCGATATATAATTCCTCTGAGCTTGCTTTTTTAATTTGTTGGCCAACAGTCTACTAGCTCTGTTCCCAAATTCGAAATGTTCTTGCTGGGCTTGTTGCATCTGATGCGCTATATCTAATAATTGCAATTCATTAAGCTGGGCCCTATATTGTTGTAATTCCTGCAACATTTTTGTATCTGTCTGATCCCTTTTATGTGCTCTCTCACTGAGTTCTATCTTTTTTCGCAGGTCAGCCTCTTGTTCTATCTTTTTTTTGGTGGTATGGGACTGTAAAGCTATTAATTGACCTCTCAGGACCGCTTTCATGCCCTCCCACACGTGGGCTGGGTGCACCTCTCCCGTGTCATTATACTTTATATATTCCATAATATAGTTTTCTATTATAGGTATATTTTGTGGGTCTAATAACAACGCCTCATTTAGTCTCCAGGGCTTTCGCCTTTTCTTCTGAGTATCTGATAGCATTGTTAATACTACCATAGAGTGGTCTGATCAGGTACATGATTCTATCTCCACCTTATCTATTTTGGATCTCATGGTCACATCACCCAACCAATAATCAATTCTCGAGTATGTGTTATGTGTGGGTGCATAATGAGTATAGTCTTTTTCTAACCCATGAGTGTCTCGCCATAGGTCCATGAGTCCCCACCTTGCCATCCATGCCCTAAAGGCCATACGCTCTCCTTTGGCATATCTTTCTGCACCACCCGAATTATCCAATTGTGGGTTAGCTGTCAAATTAAAATCTCCTCCCACAATCAAATTGCCTTTGACATGATCCCGTAGGACCCGCTCCAGTTCTGCCAGGAACACCTTTTGGCCCTCATTGGGTGCATAGACGCACAATAGAGTGTAATACACATTACATTCAGAGACTATCAGCAGTAAATATCTGCCCGCTTTATCTTTAACTGTTTTATGTATTATCCACGGGTGAGTACTCGAGAGCGCAATCAAAACCCCCTTTTTTTTTTTATCTTCTATACTGGACGCACAGATTATGTTGGGGTAATGTTTATGCTTTACTAGGTGTTCATGCTGCCTCTTGAGATGGGTCTCTTGTAGAAACACCACATCTGCCTTTTGGCGCAGCATTTCTCTGAACATCTGCTTACGCTTTTGCGGGGAATTTAAACCCCGTACATTTATGGTAACATATTTAAACATGGCAGTATAGTAATGTGATATCTAATTCACTGAGAACCTTATCGTGTACCAAGATGATAGTCCCTTTTCCCTCTCTTCCCCACCCTCCTCCCTCCAATAGCATATTACCCCAAACAATTTCAGCTTCCCCACCCTCCTCCCCCCTCCCCTCAACCCTACCCCATAACCTTGACATCCGATCCCACAATTAGGTCGGAACTTACAAGGGGGGAAGTGACCCTCTTGCCCTCTTCCACCTTCAATCTCAGCCAAACATTAACTCTTATCTAATAGCCCTCTGAGCAACCCGGGCATAATATCTTCAACCCAAATTAACTTTTCAACCAAATGTCCACAGTTAAACAGACAGCCAATTCCACTCGCCTCCTCGAGTGTACCGTTAGTCTTCAGCCGGCCATACTTCATCCAACCTCCCGCAATCCGGAAATCTCTCAGGTGAGGCGTCCCGCTGACTTCTGGCGTTGCAGACGCCTCTGGCCTACTCTCTGCCATTTCGGGTGGGTTCGCTGAGCTTGGACTGGCCGTGAGGCAGCTGGCGTGGACGGCGGATCTGCCTGCTGATCTCCCTGAAGAATCTCATGGGCCTCTGCTAGTGATTTTATTTGATACTGTTGTCCATCTTTGTAGAATGCTATCGCAAACGGGTATCTCCAGCGGTAGCGAATCCCCATGTCTCTCAGTTTGGTAGTAAGTGGCTTGAGGTCTGCTCTACGCTTTAATGTGATCGCGGCCAAGTCCTGATAAATTTCTATAGGGTACGAGTCCCATTGGAAATCTGTTGTTTTTCGAGCCGCAGCTAGTACTCGCTCTTTTAATTTAAAGTCCTGGAAACATGCAATTATGTCCTTAGCGAGATTTCGTCTATTGGCTCCCAGTGCCCGGTGGGCCCGTTCCAGGTTTACATTTTCTGGTGGGATCGGGTCAGCTGAGTCCGCTAGTATAGCACTTACAATCTTTTGTACCACCTCTTCACTATTTTGGTAAGTCGGGGTCTCAGGTATTCCACGAAATCGGAGGTTATGGCGTCTACTCCTGTTTTCCAGGTCCTCCAGTTTATCATTGATTGTTTGTTGCCCTAGCCGTTCATCGGCTATTTGTCTCTCCAAAGAGCCCAGAGTCTCCGCATGGTCATCCAGGCTGTTCTCCACTTCCTCAACTCTGTGGCCCAGCTCCTTCATCTCTCCTCTTAGATCATTTCCAAGAGTAGCCAGCTCTGAACGCATCGCTTTCAAATCGGCGCGAATCTCTTGAATCCAGCCACAGAGTTCTGGTAGTCCGGCGCACTCCGAGTCTCCGCGGCCTTGCGTTGCAAACAGATCCCCCGAAAACGGGATCTCCGCTGCCATTTGGTCCGCTGTCTCCTCTAGCGTTTGAGGCGCCATATTTTTTTTGGACCCGTTGCTCGCGAATGCGAACTGTGAAAGATCGACGGCGTCCGCCCGCTTCTGCATGGCCCTGACGGGGTCTCTCCCCTCCGCTAGTTCTGCCGCTGTTTTTCTCCGGTTGCTCGTTGGGCTTTCGCGTTCGAGGGCGCTAATTATTGCGGTGGGCAGTCAGGAGCACGGCACTTAAGCGGCCATGTTCTCGATGACGTCACTTCCTCCCCCGTGAATTCTTCTTCATGGAAAAATAAGACATCCCCTGATGTCTTGGACAGGTGCAACATGATCTTTATTGTTAATGTGGCCTGGCTCCCTGGGTGTGCAGATTAAAGTCTGTGTACCCTGTTTCCCCGAAAATAAGACAGTGTCTTATATTAATTTTTGCTCCCAAAGATGCGCTAGGTCTTATTTTCAGGGGATGTCTTATTTTCGGGGAAACACGGTATTACTGAACTCATCTAAGTTTCAAGGATTTTTGAAATGTGACTCTACCCTGTTGGTGGCAGAAAGTAATAGCAGAGAACATTCAACAGGGCATTTTACATTCTTTAAAGCAGGAGCACGTTAAAAATAAAAAAGGGAAAAGAAAGAAGACCGTGGATGTGTGGCATGTATTTATGAAAGCATACACATCACAGGACCAAATCTGTCAGCAAATTAACTCTGGGCGGTTAACACTTAAAGGCGTGCAGGAGACAGAGCCAAGTGAAAGTACGTTCCTACCCACCCCTCAGAGCAAGCGCGATCGAAACTATTCCAAATATTCCAAAACAATCTTTCACCAGGTGAAGCGCTTTTAAGGGCTTCATGCCATGAATGTTCGAGGATGCACAGGTCTGGCTTGGGCTCCCCTGAGCGGCGCAGCCAGTCTGAACATCTCCCGCTGCCACGAGCCAGGAAACGGTGGCTGGGGATCCCACAGCGCAAACCAGAGCGGATCCCACGCAATCCCAGTGCCCGTAGCTTTCCTACCGCGGAGGCCATGCATCACCACAGGAAGAGAAAGGCTGGCGAAGCCGACAACTTTCCCCACCTGACCTGACTAATCGTATTCATTAATACATCGACTGCTCAGAGGACTATCTGCAAAAATGTGCAACTTCCCGCCCCTGATCGGTTCCAGCCCCTTAATCCTGGCCATTCAATTCAATCCACACAACAACTTCCTGCCCCACCACCGTTGTCCCTTCAAAAGCCTCCCCCCAAGAAAATTTAAAAATTAATCATCATTATGAAAAGAAAATTAAAGCACTCTTACGGTACCTCACTCGCTGGATCCGCCGCCTGCTTGCACTCGCCATCTCCCTCAGGTGGACCTGGCCAACAGGTCGCCATTATTTCATTTCAAACGACAAAAAAAAGGAGGCGCAACTCCTCTGGGAGCCCACATTGGAAAAAAATAAAGGTGGGAGAGAAGCTGCATCGGGGCCCCCAAAGAGGCGCAGACTACGGGATCGAGGGCATGAATTAAAGCCCCCCCACCTCGATCGTCCCAAGCAGGGCTGAGTTAGCCGCTCCCTAAATTAATGAGGACAAACAACTTTCACTCCCCACCACCAAAAAATGCCAAACCTACTCCTCCTCACTCCCATAGGGGATAAAAATAGAAGAATCAACGTGGTATGTCAGGGAGTTGAGGGTGGGCTCAGCCAGGGGGGCCGGAAGCGGAAGATATAATTTGGAGCTAGGTCTTACTTTCGGGGGAGGCCTTATATTTAGCAATTCAGCAAAACCTCTACTAGGTCTTATTTTCAGGGGATGTCTTATTTTCGGGGAAACACGGTATAAATATATATATAGAGAGACTAAAAAGGAAGAAACATAAAACACATGTACTGAAGAAAACACAAAAATAAAACAAATGGGGTCTGCATTTAAACACCTACCTTGAAACAGTGCACAATGACCACAAAATGCACAAAATAGAAGTGAACTGCTCTGTCTGACAAGAAAAAAGCATAAAAAGGGGTAAATGAACATAAAAATGCTGATGAAATGAAGTGCTCAGAAAAAATATATACTCTGGGAGGATGCATAGCATGTGACTGACAGAATTATAAATGCGTTGTAGTGGAATAAGCAGTGCTTGCAGTAATGATATGAACAATCTTGATCCACAGTGACGAAATGAGGAGTGGCCTAGTGGTTAGGGTGGTGGACTTTGGTCCTGGAGAACTGAGTTCGATTCCCGGCACAGGCAGCTCCTTGTGACTCTGGGCAAGTCACTTAACCCTCCATTGCCTGCCGCATTGAGCCTGCCATGAGTGGGAAAGCGTGGGGTACAAATGTAATAAAAATAAAAAAAAATATATATGCAGAGGAAAGAAGCATAACTTACTAAAGAGATCTGAGTGAATATAAATGTAACAGTAAACACAAATAGAGTAATAATGTCATGATGCTCTACGTGCTATAATGCCCAGATGGCAAAAACAAATAAGGAAGCAAAACGTACCACAAAACTGAGTGAATTTAAATCTTACAGTGAACATAAGTAGCATGATAATATTGTGATGTGCTACATGTTATAATGCACAGACGGCAAAAGAATAAACGTCACTTGTATTCTTAAACCAGGAGACCAGAAATAAATCATATGAGCCTTAATATTGATAATGCATGGGTATGTCGCATCTATGTAAGTGTACTTTGGTTTCCCTTTCCTATGTTTCCAGTGACAAATCATACCCATATCCAAAGCTGAATCAAAAAAGTGCTGTCACAAAAAGATGCGTCTTTAGAAGTTTTTTGAACTGTGAGGTATTTGCACAAATGACAAAGTGGACCAGAAAGTGCATTCCATAATGAGTCCCTGCCATAACAAAAGCTGAGACTCTAATATCAGCATGATGCATCTGTATCACTGTATCCAGGGAAAGCTGCATGACATTCTCAGACCTCAGCGTCCTTCTTGGATGGTAAATACTCAAATCTTGCTTTGAAAAGAAAGGAGCATCAGCATATAAAGTCTGATGTATCATAATACAGTCAATGTACAGTCTCTCTTCCCTAGAAACTCACTTCTACAGAAGCATGTACAAATGTCATAGAACTCAAAAGTACCCTCAAGTTGTAGCCAAAAGATAAATGCAAAAGGATCTAGTAACAAGAGTATTTTAAAAGGTCATAAAGGCAAGCACTGCTGTTTTATTTTCATTTAGTGACATTAGTATTTGTTTTTATGGAATACGAGGATACAATATTAATGATACCGAGTAACATGAGTCAACGTAGATACAGTAGCTAAAACTCTGGCAAATCAAATATCGGAAAAAACAAGTTAGAACAGGCGAGTTTGTAACACAAGATCAACTTTTTGACAACGCCTATTATATAGGTGTAGTACTGAAAAGAGTATATTTGTATATGTCACTTTCAGATGTGATGGTACATACCTTTGCAAGACCCTTAACAGTTTCATGCTTTTGATGGGGTATTCTTCATGAATGTGCAAAAATGCCCCATGAGTTCCTTTATCTATCAGATTACTAAAAGCAACATGGTTTTCTGGAAGTTGTAGTAAAGAGCGCCAAATAAACATTCTGCAACAGAAACATATGTTTCAAACATAAGGTGCTCTAAAAATAAAAGAAAAAACCCCCAGAGCAGACAACTTCACATATTTTATTCAGAGAAAAAAATACAGAGACCCTAAACATGACTTAAATATGTGCTACGTGTTATACCAGTGCTAAGTCCATCTAAATAACATTTTGAAAAACTAACAATCTGCTCAACAGGAGAGCAGAAACACCATGGGGCAATGAGCATGTCTGAGTCTCTCATCTTGTACTAAGAAAAGCAGCACTGGGGACAGTGAGCAGATGTAGATATCTGTCATTTTCTGGTGATAGCAGCAGCATCAGGGCGCTGCCCTGGTTTAGGTCTCTGTTTCATGGGCAGTGCATAATCAGTACCCATTAAAGTCTATTCACTTGGTAACAGTGGAGGACATAGATAAGTACTATATTTTATGTTCATTTTCTCTAACAAAACCATTTTCTTTTCTTATCCCTTTTGATCATCTTTTTTTCTCTCTCAAAAGTGCTTGAAGTTCATTTTAGCTTTTGGGTACTACCATACTGGATGGCAGATTATTCCTTATAGTCCAGTGGAAATGATGAATGTTGCCATGCAGTAGATCTGGATTAGCTTTCCAGATCCAGCACTTGTTCCACATATTGGCCAAGGTGACTATATCAGATTCCCAGCAAGTAACACCTGGCTAGACAACTCAAGGACATGATTAGGTTGGCCAGCAAGGTTAGGGAAGGAACCATGGGGTCCACCTCTGTGTCAGAAGATTGGCTGGGCTGAACAGGAAAAGAAGTACAAGGGGAATCCCTACCTAGTGCAAATGAAGACTTAACACTTTAGCCCAGTTAGATCAGGCCAAAATAGCAAGAGGAACCTGTAAAGCCAATAAAAACTAAATCTGAGTAGGTCTAGTTGCATTCATCGCATGTAAATGTATTATATATTTAGATCTTATAAATTACAGATTTGTATTTCTTTAAAAACAAAACCACAAAACACTACATTCTTATGCATACCTGTATTTTGCAGGATATTCTCCAAACCCCAACAACAAATCTAGCAACCGTTTTTTGTTCAATCCATCTGGTAGCTCATTCTATAAATAAGGGGAAAAATAAAAATGTCTAGGTGTCTAGTCTATACCATATCACATTTATAAAATTGGAATATTTCTTCAGATAACTGTGTATTCTGCAAGAGTTCCTTTTAATAGTGTACATTAAAACAAAGAATGTATATTTTACATTACCAGAATTTTACTTATAGAACTATTTTATTCAGTGCATAATTTTTGGAGAAGAAACATGAGATAGGTGAAGCTATGAAAGAAAACAAAACAAAATTAAGAAAAAATAACTCTAGCAGACTAAGATATCTTTAATGTTTGGAGAGCTTTTACTGACTAATCACACAGCATATCCAGAGCCTTGATCTGAACCTAGATCCTCTACTGTGGGGATATTGCAGAAGTAGAAATTCACATTCCCTAAGGGAGGCAGACAGATAGCTTCTGAAGCAGCAGTTATAGTGTCACTGGGACCTGGATGACACACACACACACAAAAGCAACTGTCCTTGAACACTGCAGCCCAAAGAGGAAGCTTCCTTCCACTCTTCATGCAGGAATTAAAGTAAAGAGGCTATTTGGGATTACTTTCTCCTGGAGTGGTCAGTTGCATTGGCTCCAACTGAACTGTGACCCCAGAAAAAAAAGACTAGATGCTCAGAAGTAGTTGATAAGCCATGAAGTCTCAGATAAGCAGTCTCACTAGGAGATTCTGAAAAGAAAATGGTTGCAGAAAACCACTGGACACAGGCACTAAACCTCAACCAGCTAAAATTATCTGAACTTGTTCTATATTAATAGAACTTCATGTTATTGCAATAGTCTCGGACATGTATACTGCACCATCAGCTTGTTTAACTATATCTATTTATTATGATTTACCACCTTTTTGAAGAAATTCAAAAAAGGTAGTGTACAGCAAGACAGACATAGGCAATAGACAATTACAGCAGTAAAATTACTCAAGCATAACAGATTACAGAACAGCATGTTACTTAAAATGTCAATGTAATGCACATTAAATCATCTTAATGAGCAGCACAGAATATAGAGCTACAACATATAGACAAAGAAGATAGAAAATAAGGGTAACTAACATGCGTGTGTGTGTGTCTGTGTGTGTAAATGTGAGTGCTTGTGGCTAATTCAAATGGCACTAGTGGTTATCTCCAAAGAGCTTAGAATCCGGAGCTTGGAGCTCAGGAAGACTATCCACATGGAACAACATGCATAACTATACACTGTACAAGATTTCAACAACCAGTTGTCATTACTTAGCTACAGTGGGGGAAATAAGTATTTGATCCCTTGCTGATTTTGTAAGTTTGCCCACTGACAAAGACATGAGCAGCCCATAATTGAAGGGTAGGTTATTGGTAACAGTGAGAGATAGCACATCACAAATTAAATCCGGAAAATCACATTGTGGAAAGTATATGAATTTATTTGCATTCTGCAGAGGGAAATAAGTATTTAATCCCTCTGGCAAACAAGACCTAATACTTGGTGGCAAAACCCTTGTTGGCAAGCACAGCGGTCAGACGTCTTCTGTAGTTGATGATGAGGTTTGCACACATGTCAGGAGGAATTTTGTTCCACTCCTCTTTGCAGATCATCTCTAAATCATTAAGAGTTCTGGGCTGTCGCTTGGCAACTCGCAGCTTCAGCTCCCTCCATAAGTTTTCAATGGGATTAAGGTCTGGTGACTGGCTAGGCCACTCCATGACCCTAATGTGCTTCTTCCTGAGCCACTCCTTTGTTGCCTTGGCTGTATGTTTTGGGTCATTGTCGTGCTGGAAGACCCAGCCACGACCCATTTTTAAGGCCCTGGCGGAGGGAAGGAGGTTGTCACTCAGAATTGTACGGTACATGGCCCCATCCATTCTCCCATTGATGCGGTGAAGTAGTCCTGTGCCCTTAGCAGAGAAACACCCCCAAAACATAACATTTCCACCTCCATGCTTGACAGTGGGGACGGTGTTCTTTGGGTCATAGGCAGCATTTCTCTTCCTCCAAACACGGCGAGTTGAGTTCATGCCAAAGAGCTCAATTTTTGTCTCATCTGACCACAGCACCTTCTCCCAATCACTCTCGGCATCATCCAGGTGTTCACTGGCAAACTTCAGACGGGCCGTCACATGTGCCTTCCGGAGCAGGGGGACCTTGCGGGCACTGCAGGATTGCAATCCGTTATGTCGTAATGTGTTACCAATGGTTTTCGTGGTGACAGTGGTCCCAGCTGCCTTGAGATCATTGACAAGTTCCCCCCTTGTAGTTGTAGGCTGATTTCTAACCTTCCTCATGATCAAGGATACCCCACGAGGTGAGATTTTGCGTGGAGCCCCAGATCTTTGTCGATTGACAGTCATTTTGTACTTCTTCCATTTTCTTACTATGGCACCAACAGTTGTCTCCTTCTCGCCCAGCGTCTTACTGATGGTTTTGTAGCCCATTCCAGCCTTGTGCAGGTGTATGATCTTGTCCCTGACATCCTTAGACAGCTCCTTGCTCTTGGCCATTTTGTAGAGGTTAGAGTCTGACTGATTCACTGAGTCTGTGGACAGGTGTCTTTCATACAGGTGACCATTGCCGACAGCTGTCTGTCATGCAGGTAACGAGTTGATTTGGAGCATCTACCTGGTCTGTAGGGGCCAGATCTCTTACTGGTTGGTGGGGGATCAAATACTTATTTCCCTCTGCAGAATGCAAATAAATTCATATACTTTCCACAGTGTGATTTTCCGGATTTAATTTGTGATGTGCTATCTCTCACTGTTACCAATAACCTACCCTTCAATTATGGGCTGCTCATGTCTTTGTCAGTGGGCAAACTTACAAAATCAGCAAGGGATCAAATACTTATTTCCCCCACTGTATATAGTACAGTAGCAAAATCATATGTCATTGCTCATCAATGGTGAAAAGTACAAAAGCATTAATTTTACACTTTGGTTTTATTCCCATTCTGTGCCTATAGAGAAGATACTTGCAGGTCAATTATCAGCTGGTGCAATCACCAGCTTAAGTTAAACTCCAGCTACAGCACTTAACTTAATCCATATAGACAAATATAATCGTGCTGCACTATCCAGCAGCCTAACCTAAACATATAACTTATTTGGACCACCTGAATATAACCCACTATTCAGATAATTTAATGCCATCTCTCACTACCCTTCTAACCTAGGCCATTTAGTGATTTCAATCACCCAATATCATCTAAATAAAATATACGGATATGGGATATATGAATTGGCCATAAATTCCTTTGAATATCAGGCCTCTAGTTTTTATAAGAAACCCATGCAATATAAAGTAATATTTTCCTTCTACCCCTACTTTTCACCTCCCAACACTCTCTACCAGCATTTAGTTTACAAGAGACTGGAAAATCAGGGATACAAACAGCTCTATTGCATTCTGAAAACGTCTCGCCATAGGACACTTCTAGCAAAGAATCTATGTGTCAAAAAGTAACAAGATATTAATCTTAAGAACAAGCCACATTACTGAAAAAAACCCCATCAAAATCTGGCCAGTACTGAAGATAACTACTGAGAATTGGAAATAGCAAACTGTGGTATCATCAACTTATGGACAAGCTCCTTGTACAGCAATAAGAGAATTTCAAATGCAAAGTGAAGATGACATCCGACTACTTTAGTTCGGGGTGCATGAATTAACAAGAATTAAATGCAGGTCACTTGCATTCAATATTGTATGTACCAAGCTAATGGCATGCACAACTCAGCCACAGTAAAATGTGATGCAAAAGTAAGCATGGTCATCGTAACACAACTGCGATCTGGACATTATTGGGCACAGGGCCTCCTTTCCCCAATGCACAATGGGGACAGAAAAAGTACCCGAATATAATATATGTAAACTGCTTTGGTTATACCCACAGAAACGTGGTATATCAAATCCATGGCACACACTCATGGATCCATGCATGTGCACACGCATCCATGAAACACACATGCATAAACACTGTCAAGGAGACTGGAAAGAATGCCATGAACCATGCTCTGCGTGCTTTCCCTAATTGTTTGCCTGTAGTTTATGTTTATAGCTACTTTGAATTTTACTCAGCTACTGGATATTTAGTGCAGCTTAAACACCGCTCCCCCTCTACAAGCACCACTCTTCAAAAACAAAACAAAACAAAAAAAGGGGTGGAAGCAGGAGCACTTTTGAACATAGAGAGGAATTCTCTCTCAAAAAAATTAAAATAATGCATGGCAAAATAATAACAGAAAGCGAAAGCTACATACCTGTAGAAGGTATTCTCCGAGGACAGCAGGCTGATTGTTCTCACTGATGGGTGACGTCCAGTGGCAGCCCAGAACCAGAAAATCTTCCCTAGCAACAAACGTTTGCTAGTCTTGCGCTCCCGAGCGAACCGCACATGTGCGGCCGTCTTCCCGCCCAATCGCGAGCGTGCTCGTCAGTCCAGTACATAGCTATGGTAAGGGAAGACACAATTCCGAAGGGAAGATGGGCGGGATTGTGAGAACAAGCAGCCTGCTGTCCTCGGAGAATACCTTCTACAGGTATGTAGCTTTCGCTTTCTCAGAGGACAAGCAGGCTGCTTGTTCTCACTGATGGGGTATCCCTAGACCCCAGGCTCACTCAAAACAACAAACATGGTCAATTGGGCCTCGCAACGGCGAGGACATAACTGAGATTGACCTAACATATTAACAACTAACAGAGAGTGCAGCCTGGAACAGAATAAAAACGGGCCTAGGGGGGAGGAGTTGGATTCTAAACTCCAAACAGGTTCTGTAACACCAACTGGCCAAACCGACTGTCGCATCGGGTATCCTGCTGAAGGCAGTAATAAGATGTGAATGTGTGGACAGAAGACAACGTCGCAGCCTTGCAGATCTCTTCAATAGTGGCTGACTTCAAGTGGGCCACTGACGCAGCCATGGCTCTAACATTGTGAGCCGTGACATGTCCCTCAAGAGTCAACCCAGCCTGGGCGTAAGTGAAGGAAATGCAATCTGCTAGCTAATTAGATATGGTGCGTTTCCCTACAGCCACACCCCTCTTGTTGGGATCAAAAGAAACAAACAATTGGGCGGACTGTCTGTGGGGGCATGTCCGCTCCAAATAGAAGGCCAATGCTCTTTTGCAGTCCAATGTGTGCAGCTGACGCTCAGCAGGGTGGGTATGAGGCTTGGGAAAGGATGTTGGCAAGACAATTGACTGGTTCAGATGGAACTCCGACACCACCTTTGGCAAGAACTTAGGGTGAGTGCGGAGGACTACTTTATTATGATGAAATTTGGTGTAAGGAGCATGAGCTACTAGGGCTTGAAGCTCACTGACTCTGCGTGCTGAAGTTACTGCCAACAAGAAAATGACCTTCCAGGTCAAGTACTTCAGATGGCAGGAATCTAGTGGCTCAAAAGGAGGTTTCATCAGCTGGGTGAGAATGACATTGAGATCCCATGACACAGTAGGAGGTTTGATGGGGGGCTTTGCCAAAAGCAAACCTCTCATGAAGCGAACAACTAATAATAATAATGATAACTAAAGGTTGTCCAGAAATCGGCTTACCCTCTACACGGTAATGATAAGCACTGATAGCACTAAGATGAACCCTTACAGAGTTGGCTTAAGACCAGACTCGGATAAATGTAGAAGGTATTCAAGCAGGGTCTGTGTAGCACAAGAGCGAGGATCTAAGGCCTTGCTGTCACACCAAACGGTAAACCTCCTCCATAGAAAGAAATAACTCTTCTTAGTGGAATCTTTCCTGGAAGCAAGCAAGACTCCGAGAGACCCAAGGAGGCAAAGTCTACGCTCTCAACATCCAAGCCGTGAGAGCCAGGGACTGGAGGTTGGGATGCAGAAGCACCCCCTCGTTCTGAGTGTTGGAAAATCTCCACGGTTCTTCAGAGGACAACTCCAGAAGAAGAGGGAACCAGATCTGACGGGGCCAGAAAGGAGCAATCAGAATCATGGTTCCGCGGTCTTGCTTGAGTTTCAGCAAAGTCTTCCCCACCAAAGGTATGGGAGGATACGCGTACAGAAGGCCCTCCCCCCAATGTAGGCATCCGATGCTAGTCTGAG
This sequence comes from Microcaecilia unicolor, assembly GCF_901765095.1. Taxonomy (NCBI): domain Eukaryota; kingdom Metazoa; phylum Chordata; class Amphibia; order Gymnophiona; family Siphonopidae; genus Microcaecilia; species Microcaecilia unicolor. Next base: position 579,635,809 of record NC_044031.1, on the reverse strand, counting down.
GTGCCTGAAGTCTGGAACAGAATTGAGGGACCTTGTGATTGATCTGAGTGGCAAAAAGATCGATCAAGGGGGTGCCCCACGCTTGAAAGATCTTGCGTACGACTCTCGAGAGACCACTCGTGAGGTTGCATTATCCTGCTCAACCTGTCGGCCAGACTGTTGTTTACGCCTGCCAAATAGGTGGCTTGAAGAAACATGCCGTTCCGGCGAGCCCAAAGCCACATTCTGATGGCCTCCTGACACAGGGGGCGAGATCCGGTGCCCCCCTGCTTGTTGATATAATACATGGCAACCTGATTGTCTGTCTGAATTTGAATAATTTGATTGGACAACCGATTCTTGAAAGCTTTTAGAGCATTCCAGACCGCTCGTAACTCCAGGATGTTGATCTGCAAACCGGTTTCCTGGGAGGACCAACTCCCTTGAGTGTGAAGCCCATCGACATGAGCTCCTCAACCCAGGAGAGATGCATCCGTCGTCAGCACTTTTTGTGGCTGAGAAATTTGGAATGGACGTCCCAGGGTCAAATTGGATCGAACTGTCCACCAATGCAGGGATTTGAGAAAATCTGTGGACAGTAGGATAACATCTTCTAGATCCCCTGTGGCCTGAAACCACTGGGAAGCTAGGGTCCATTGAGCCGATCTCATGTGAAGACGGGCCGTGGTGTCGTCGAGAGGAAGACTCCCGCGCCGGAGGCGATGAAGCTCCCTCCATCGATGACGGCGGGGAATCAGCCTGGATGGCACTCGTCCCCGGCACCGCAAGTGGTACCGGAGTCGGAGACCGCACCATGGGCGATGAGTCAACCGCCGCCTCCCTCGACGTCACCGGCGGCACTGGCGGTACCGGAGATGAGCGTAACAGGTCCCCCAGAATCTCTGGAAGAACGGCTCGGAGGCTCTCGTTAAGAGTGGCTGTAGAGAAAGGCAAGAGTGCCGGTACAGGAGAAGATGTAAGAACCTGCCTGGAGAGCGGAGGCAGTACTGGGCTGTCTGGAGATGAGCGCACCGACACCTCCTGAATCGAGGGTGAGCAGTCCCTCCGGCATCGGCGCTTCTTGGGTGCCGAGTCTTTCGGCGCCCCGGAGCTCTCGGTACCGTCTCGGGACGGTGACCGATGCTTCTTAGCCTTCGCTCGAAGCTCGGTACGAAGACGAGGACGTCAAATCCAAATGACTCCTCGGGGCCGGGTCCGAAGAAGGTCGGTCCCGGTGGGCCTGTACAGCAGGAGTCCTCGAGGTAGGCGGAGACCCACTCGATGGCTCACTGCTACCAGCATGGGGTCTCTGGACAGCCATTACCTGCGGCTCCGGAGCACGATGCACCCTCCCGATGCCGACATCGATACCTGCGATGACCTCGGTACCGCTGGCTCCGTCGACGTCGAAAAACTGGACCGGGCTCCAAACAAGACGTTCCACTGAGCCAAACGCACCGCCTGAGTCCGCTTCTTCAATTGGAGACACTGAAGACAGGCGTCAGGTCGATGACTCTCACCTAGGCACTGAAGACATGAAGCGTGCCTGTCAGTAAGGGAGATGGTCCGGCGGCACCGCATGCACCTTTTGAAGCTGCTGGTAGGCTTCGAGGCCATGGGCAGAAAAATCGCGCCGGCGAGGTCGAACGCGATGGTGCCTGAAAAAAAGACACCAAAAGGAAAAAGGGAACCACCCGGGCGGCCCAAAATGGCCGCACGAAACAACCGAAAGGAAACTTAAGGGGAAAACTAAGAAAACTAAAGGACTTTTCTTTTTTTTTTTAAACAGAGAAAAAGAAAAGAGACAGACTCAAAGGAAAAAATTTGTCGAAAACGGGCGAAGAAACAAGAAAAAAGCGCAAGAGTTCAATCCTGGGCATAGTAGCAGCAAAGCAGCGTTCCCGAACCGTGGAAAAAAGAAGACTGACGAGCACGCTCGCGATCGGGCGGGAAGACAGTTGCGCATGCGCGGTTCGCTCAGGAGCGCGAGACTAGCAAACTTTTGTGGCTAGGGAAGATTTTCCGGTCCTGGGCTGCCGCTGGATGTCACCCATCAGTGAGAACAAGCAGCCTGCTTGTCCTCGGAGAATAGTATTTTCAGTATTCTGAAAATATATGCAGGTACTTTAAACATTTGGCTCTCAGTTAGTTGTAGCTTTCCAGTCCAGCATCTTCCTGTTGGCCACGTGAACTGTGATGTTCAGCAGCACTGTAACAGAATGCCTGAGGTTACTGGCAAACATAAAATAATTTACCTATCAATGTTTTGGTGATACATATCCCTGTGTACTGTGCAAAATATAAAAAAAGACAACAGACAAATTTCAAAAACTGATATATTCTAATCACTACATTACAAATTAAATACCAATAAAACAAAAAAAGGAAGACAAGATGATACCATTTATTGGACTAAATACATTTTTCAATTAGCTTTCAATGGCCAAAACCTCCTTCCTCAAGTCAGGACAGTATACTGCTGTTATGGTATTCTGTTCTGTCCTGTCCTGAGGAAGGAGGTTTTGGTATCTGAAAGTCAGTCAAAAATGTATTAAAATTAATCCATTGGAGTATCATATTATATCTATTTTCTATTTATATTTAATAACAGAGCTACCACAATATTATCCTAAACTAAAAATAAATTCTCTTTTCTACCTTTGTTGACTGGACATTTACTTTTTTCTAATTGTGTTGGTCCAAGTCTCTGGTTTCTGCTATCCTTGTCTTAACTCTCTTGCCAGGATTTCCTATCCATTTGTCATTTTTCTCTCGCTTCATTTTCCTTTCAGCTTTCTTCAATTTATTTTTCTGCCTCTCTGTACAGAGTTTATTCTTACTACCCAGTCTTCAATTTCTCTCTTTTGACTATATCTAACTATAGCTTTCTATCTCTTCCTCCCTTCCATCCAGCATTTGCTCCCTTCTCTCTGCCCTCTTCCATCCAGAATCTGATCTCTCACCCCCTCCATCTAGTAACTGCCCTCTCTCTCCTTTCATCAGTATCCCTCCTCTCTCTATCTCTTCAACACCCTCACCACTGTTGCTACTTCTCCAGATCAGCAGTTAACAGAGGCAAAACAAGATAACACAATGTCAGGGACGCACTCTTCATATGCATAGCTGCCCTGGAATAGGAAGGTGCCATCAGAGGAGTGGAATCAGCAGCAGTGTGTATGCAGAGTACAGCCCCGCAATGGCTTTACCTTGTTTTGCCACTACTGGGCTAGAGAAGCAGCAGCGGCAAAGTTAGTGGGTAAGGCGTCCTGGTGAGCCTGCAGTGTGGCATTCCAGAACTGCTGTGTGGTACTTAAAAAAAAAAAAAAAAAAGATGAGAAGCCAGCAGCTTAGAGGGAACATTGCTTTCAACACATCCAAATAGGTCATAGTTTGAACTGCATATGCTATGGAGTCCTATGAAGCAGCATAGTTCAAACTAGTGCTGTCCAATTCAGTTAAAAAAATTTCGATAGAATTCGATTCATTCAAAAAAACCTGGTTTTTCATTCGATTCAATTTGACTTGATTGAAATAGTGAGGCCCACAAGATATTACAACAACACACAAGGTTAAAAAAGCAAAAAAACAAACAGGCAGCAGCAATCGAACAAAGGCAAACTTTAGTGCAAGCACGCCACACAGTGTTACATTATGTGAAAAATGAAGTTTGATCAGGTCCTACATCTTCCAGTTTTTATTAAGAAAAATCATTTTGTCCACTTTGGCTGGCTTCAGACAACTGCGTCTTGCAGCTATAATTTGTCCAGCAGCAGAAAAAATTCTTTCTGAGGGTACAGAGGTGGCTGGCATACACAGAAACATTTGTACAAGCCAGTTCAGTAGTGGCAATTTCAGTTGACTTTGCTGCCAGAAACAAAAAACATCACCACCAGTTTCCAAAGGATCTTTGTGTTTATAAGAAGCAAGTTCTGCACCGATTCTGATTCAAATATCAATGTTATAGTCTGATTGTGATGAAGTCTGGCTTTCTTAGCTGAAACATTTGTATATTCCACATTGTGTGTTCCAAACTCTGGAACAGCTGGTAATGTCTGAGTGATCTCCATGGCTGTGCTGCAGCTGACTGGCAATGGTACATCAGTGGTTTGCATTTTTAAGACCTCTTGAGTTGCAACTGCAATTACATTTGATACTTCACCGTAGGTTGGCTTGAACCTCAGATCCAGGAAGCTGCTTAATCTATATAAATTGTCAAGTAATATATCTTGAAATCTGTGGAGTAAACTTTTCTTCAGCTCTTCTTTCAAGCGAGAGATAACTTTCAGGTTTGCTGATTCTGTATCTTCATCATCGATATCCACTCCCTCGCCTGCCCCGCCTGAATCTTCCCCATATGTTGTATTGACTGAATTAATCAGGTGTTCAAACCAGCGGATGAACAACAGACACAGTAACATACTGTTCTCCAGAAAAGCCTGTAAAACATCAAGTTTTTGGGCACGATCAAAGTCACGTTTGGCAAGTTCACCTTTCTTTGCGATTTTATTGCTACTGCTTAAAGCTAAATCAATGGGTTGCTTCAATTCAACTGCACTTCGCAACATAATGCAAGTACTGTTCCAACGTGGTTTCACATCACCAATCAGTTTCTTCACTGGCATTCCCAGCATTTCTTGAGCAGCTTTCAAGCTTTCTGTAAGTATAGTACTGTGATGGAAAGTGCTGACGATATCACAGAATTTACTGATGACATCAGAGATTGCTGGATGAGACAACAGCCCATCTTCCACACATAACTGCAGAGTATGTCCGAAGTAGCAATGGTGGTACAGATTCCTTTTTGAATCTGCTCACCGCCACATCTTGGCCACACATGGAGCGCTGAGCTTCCCTGCCAGCAGAGTGTGTCTTTTAAGCTCGGGGAATGTGACTATGACTTTGATCTGGCAAAAAAACTCAATGCTTGCAGGATTTTGAAGAAGCAACATTTCAAAATTCTACACACAAAGAGCCACCGTGTCTTAGGAGGGGTACCGCTGGGAAGGTGGAAATGTGATGGCATGGAGGGGTGCGGGACACGCGTCATGCGTGAACAAGACGGAAGCCATAGAGGAAGACAGGAAGGTGGCAGAGGAAGCGGCTAATAGTGAGTTATTAAAAAATCATTTTTTTAAATAAATCAATTTGAATCGGTTCACCAAAAATGAATCGAATCGATTTGAATCGCAAACTGGACAGCAATAGTTCAAACTGTTAAATATTTCAGAAATTGGGAGGACAAACAACCAGCACTTGACAGATCTCCTGCAAGCCTAGTGGTAGGTAGGTAGAAACAAAGTTATGGTAAGTTTAGCTCCTATTACCACAGGTAGGTAAATCATGACCTAGAGACATATGAGCTTATTATCCTTCTATTTATGTATCTAGGTTAAGTGGCAACAATAGATTGTACTGCAGCTGTGTTTATGCTCAAAAATATGTTATTAAACATGAGGGACTTTGTACATAATCTATTTAATACACCTATTGAATATAGTGTAGCTAAATGCACAGGCCCCTCACACAAATCAATCAGCAGTCAAACAAACATGAAGCAGATGCAGGCAATGAAAAACTGGATATAGTACATATTCATCATCACATTATTGTTGTAAAACAAGTCTCTCTACAAAAATAAAAATCTGAGTGTGAGGAGGTTAAGTGATTTGCAGGATGGTGGTGAGCTTGCACAGACTCTTTTCACATCTCTGCTACGGTGATTACATATACACAGTTTAAAAACTTGTTCTTACCTCTTTATCTTCTAAAGCACTATTCAAGACTGGCTTTAGCACTCTGGTTTGAACATTGCTTTCTTTTGATTTCCAAGGTCTCTGTGCCTTTGTAGATGTCATGCTGATCTTTGTTACACCTGACTGATCCACTGAATTTTTGTCTTTAGTGAAATCTTTAATGACTTTAACCAGAGGCAAAGGTGGCTGAAAGAAAAACAGGAAAATATTTGAGCCAAAGAAAAAGCAGTAAATCCCTGTACTTGTCTAGTGTCATTTTCCTTGCATTTACCTGGAAAATAAAATTGTATACGTTAACTTATTTACTTTAGTGCATATCTTTTCATTTTTAGCTCAATAGTAGGTATTCCCCTTCTCCAAAGGGTTACAGTCTAAGTGTACTGGAGACAAGGGAGGGTAAGAGATTAGGCCAAGGTTACAAGGAGAAGAAAAAACAATACATAGAATCAATATCACACAACTGTATACAGATTTATTTGTTGATTCCACTAAACCTCTCCCTGAACCATATTATCCTCCAAGGCTGGAAATCTCATTAAGAAACACTTGCAGATGACATGACACAGCTGTTTCAAACCACAGAGGGCTCTTCTTTGTGCAGTTCCTCTGTACGAACCTTACTCATCAAATAACAAATCATCCACTTCCCCCTCTTTTACTCACTCTTTGCTGTGAAACACAGGGCCAAGTGGTGAAGGGTGCGACTAGTCACATAGCGACACAGAAACCACTTCTGGTCTAGAGGACCTCTTGTTTACTTCAGATTTCCCGGCACTACTCTTTCTCTCAATTAAGTAAGGATTTTAGCAAGGAAAAGTACACAAGTGTTGCCCAGAATCCTGTTTCCAACAGTGGCCAATTCAGGTCACAAATACCTGGCAAGATCCCAAAACAGTACAATACATTTTATGCTGCTTATCCTAGAACTAGAAATAAGCAGTAGATTTTCCCCAAGTCCACCTTAATAATGGCTTACGGACTTTTCTTTTAGGAAGCTATACAAACCTTTTTTAAACCCCACTAAGCTAACTGCTTTTACTACATTCTCTGGCAAGGAATTCCAGAGTTTAATTACACGTTGGGTGAAAAAAATATTTTCTCTGATTCGTTTTAAATTTACTACTTTGCAGCTTCATTTCATGCCCCCTATTCCTAGTATTTTTGGAAAGAGTAAGCATGCGATTCACGTCCACCCGTTCAACTCCACTCATTATTTTATAGATCTCTATTATATCTCCCCTCAGACGTCTTTTCTCCAAGTTGAAGAGCCCTAGCTACTTTAGTCTTTCCTCATACGGAAGTTGTCCCATCCCCTTTATCAATTTCATCGCCCTTCTCTGTACCCTGTTCTATCTCCACTATATCTTATTGAGATGCGGTGACTAGAATTGAACACAGTATTTGAGGTGCAGTCGCACCATGGAGTGATACAAAGGCATTATACCGTCCTCATTTTTGTTTTCCATTCCTTTCCTAATAATACCTAAGATTCTATTTGCTTTCTTAGCCGCCGCAGCATACAGAGAAGAGGGTTTCAATATATCCAGTTCCCCCCGCGTCGGCGGGTGTGGTTTCCCACCCACTGCCCCAGCGGTAGTGCGCTGGAATATTTCCCCTCCCCTGCTTCGGCGGTGGTGAGCTGGGCAGAGTGTCCCTTTGTGGGTGTAATTCTCTTTTGATATCGACATACTGAGGAGTTTCCGGCAGCACATGACCACATACAGGGAGGCAAAAGATTGCTCTCTATCTCCACCTGCTGGTAGATGCACTTAGGGAGTAGAAATCCACGGGAGACGTATGTGTTAGGCGGGGAGAGTCTGATAGGTACGGATGGGGAGAGGGATCTTGGGGTGATAGTATCTGAGGATTTGAAGGCGACGAAACAGTGTGATAAGGCGGTGGCCCTAGCTAGAAGGTTGTTAGGCTGTATAGAGAGAGGTGTGACCAGCAGAAGAAAGGGGGTGTTGATGCCCCTGTATAAGTCATTGGTGAGGCCCCACCTGGAGTATTGTGTTCAGTTCTGGAGGCCATATCTTGTTAAGGATGTAAAAAGAATTGAAGCGGTGCAAAGAAAAGCTACGAGAATGGTAAGGGATTTGCGTTACAAGATGTATGAGGAGAGACTTGCGGACCTGAACATGTATACTCTGGAGGAAAGGAGAAACAGGGATGATATGATACAGACGTTCAAATATTTGAAAGGTATTAATCTGCAAACTAACCTTTTCCAGAGATGCGAAGGCAGTAGAACGAGAGGACATGAAATGAGATTGAAGGGGGGCAGACTCAAGAAAAATGTCAGGAAGTATTTTTTTCACGGAGAGAGTAGTGGATGCTTGGAATGCCCTCCCACGGGAGGTGGTGGAAATGAAAACGGTAACGGAATTCAAACATGCGTGGGATAAACATAAAGGAATCCTGCTCATAAGGAATGGATCCTAAAAAGCTTAGACGAGATTGGGTGGCAAAGCCGGTGGCGGGAGACGGAGTTGGTGCTGGGCAGACTTATACGGTCTGTGCCAGAGCCGGAGCTGGGAGGCGGGACTGGTGGTTTGGAGGCGGGGATAGTGCTGGGCAGACTTATACGGTCTGTGCCAGAACCGGTGGTGGGAGGTGGGGATAGTGCTGGGCAGACTTATACGGTCTGTGCCCTGAAAAGGACAGGTACAAATCAAGGTAAGGTATACACAAAAAGTAGCACATGTGAGTTTATCTTGTTGGGCAGACTGGATGGACTGTGCAGGTCTTTTCTTCCGTCATCTACTATGTTACTATATCATCAACAATGACACCTAGTTCCCTTTCCTGGATGGTGACTCCTAATGTGGAACCTTGCATCACGTAACCATATTTCAGGTTTCTCTATCCCACATGCATCACTTTGCACCTACTCACATTAAACGCCACCTGCCATTTGTATACCCAGTTGCCCAGTCTCGTAAGGTCCTCTTGTAATTTTTCACAATCCTCTTGCGATTTAAGAACTTTGAATAACTTTGTGTTGTCAGCAAATTTAATTACCTCACTGGTTACTCCCATCTGTAGATGATTTAGAAATATGTTAAAAAGTAGTGGTCCCAGCACAGACCCCTGGGGAACCCCAGTATCTACCCTTCTCCATTAACAATACTGATCATTTAACCCTACTCTCTGTTCTCTATCTTTTAACCAGCTTTTAATCCACAATAGAACACTATCTCCTATCCTATGACTCTCTAATTTCCTCTGAAGTCTTTCATGAGGTACTTTGTTAAATCCAGACACACAATATCGACTGGCTCACCTTAGCTCATTTGAGCAGGGACCGTCCTTCTTTGTTTATTTTGTACAGCGCTGCGTAACCCTAGTAGCGCTCTAGAAATGTTAAGTAGTAGTAGTAGTAATCCACGTTTGTTCACCCCTTCAAACAAATGTAGTAGATTGGTGAGGCAAGATTTCCCTTCACTAAATCCATGTTGGCTTTGTCTCATTAATCCATGCTCTTGAATATGCTCTATAATTTTGTTCTTTATAACAGTCTCTACTATTTTGCCCGGCACTGATGTCAGGCTCACCGGTCTATAATTTCCTAATCACCTCTGGAAACTTTTTTTAAAAATCAGCGTTACATTGGCCACCCTCTAATTTTCTGGTTCCATGCTTGATTCTAAAGATAAATTACAAATTACTAACAATAGTTCTGAAAATTCATTTTTCAGTTCTATCAGTACTCTGGGATGAATACCATCCGGTTCAGGGAATTTGCTACTCTTAATTTGTCAAATTGCCCCATTACATCTTCTGGGTTTATAGAGATTTAGTCAGTTCCTCTTACTCAAAAGCTTTGAATACTATTTCTGGCACCAGTATCTCTCAAAAATAATCTTCGGTGAAGACCGAAGCAAAGAATTCATTTAATCTCTCCAATACGGCTTTGTTTTCCGAGTGCCCCTTTTACCCCTCGGTCATCTAGCGGTGCAAGCAATTCTTTTGCCGGCTTCTTGTTTTTCATATACCTAAAAAAGGTTTTACTACGTATTTTTGCCTCCAATTCAATCTTTGCTTCAAAGCCTCTCTTTGAAAATAATAAGAAACAGCATAAGGAATGTCAAGTCAAATGCAAAGTGCTGATAAAGAAGGCAGTCAGATCCTTCTTCCATTTTCTGAAGGATTTTCTTTTAGCTCTAATAGCTTCCTTCACATCACTTTATTTATTTATTTATTTATTTATTATTTATTCATTTATTCAAAAAAAAATTTACAAGAAACCTCTTGGTCAGAAAGTCTCTACAAACATAATAAAATTTAACAAGGAAAATAAATCAATAAAAGTAAAATAATTCACTTTTAAAGAATAGAGACTCAAGTCCATAATACTAGAAATCCAATATGTAGGAAATCAACTGGAGAAATAAACAAAGGAAATAAACATCAGATATCACACATTCATTAAGTGGAGATGCCTCATTCTTTTCGCTTTTCCTTATTTACCGAGGCTATGAGTGCAGACACATGAGCTGGTTCCATAAATACATATTTCTTCCCCCCAAGTCTTATTATACACTTGCAGGGGGTATCTTAAAAAAAAGGTACCCCCCAAGTGCAAAACTTCCGGCTTGAGGAGTAGGAATTGTTTCCTCTGCCATCTAGTCTCCTTAGAGACATCAGGAAACAAAAGGATTTTAAAGCCTAAAAAAGACTTTTGTTTATTACGAAAGAAGAGGCGGAAGATCCAGTTCTTATCTGGTAGTAATGCTACGGCGCTACCAAAGTAGCTGCCGTTGCAAGTTCAGAGTCAGTAGTTTCAAGCAAAAGAGAAATGTCTGTCGGCTTTTCAATTGATTGGTTCAATTCTTTCCCAGGAGCATAATAAGCCAAGGTAAAAGGTGGGATACTTTGTTCAGGTATATTCAAAATTTCACGCATGTAGCGCTTTAACATTTCAAGAGGAGCTACTTTATGTATTCTAGGAAAGTTAACAAATCTCGAATTATGGATTTTAGTATAATTATCAAACATTTCAGATCTCGTCCTGAGATTGGTCAAATCTTTTATCATCATTGATTGAGTTGTTTCAAAGTTCAAAACTTTTTGATCAAGTTTCTCCTCCAATTTTCCAATCTTTTCGTCTAGAACTTTAAGCTCCTCTCCTTTTTTTTGTACATCAGTTTCCAAAGATTTTATTTTAGGTAACATCTCATTGCTTTGTTTCAGAAAAAGCTGTCCCAAATTAGATACCAAGTCCCATAACGTTTCTAAAGTTACTTCTTTTGGTTTTTCTACTAACAGTTTAGGTAATTCTAACCTTATGGTAGCCTGTTCAGGAGTCACACTCTTTTCCTCGGTTCCTCTCCCCGCACTCCGTGGCGTCTCCGTGGGCAAATTGCCCTCCATTCCTTGCTCCGCTGTTATCTGAGCTTCCTCTCGATGCTCTTCTGGGCCCTCTGTACCTTCCGGGGTAGACCCTATCGATCCAAGGAGGAAGGAGCTCGCGCCAATCGGCTGGGGAGGTGGTGAGCGCATGGCGGGGCTTAGTGTGACATCAAGGCCAACGGAATCCGAGTTCTCCAAATCATCGGGGTTCCTAGCTGGCAGCATTCCGCTGTCCAAAGCAGCTCCCGACAGTCTCACAAACCTATCCATAGGTCCCGACAATGAGGGAGGCAACGGGGAAGCTCTAGCCGTCACTCTACCTCGGCGTTTCGGCATTTTTTCTCAACGGTAAGAGTGAGACTCGCTGCGTCTTAATGAAGTGCGTCCATCTTGGATTTCTCCCTTCACATCACTTTTTAACCATGCTGGCTGTCGCTTGGCCTTCCTTCCTTCCTCCTTTTTTAATACATGAAATATATTTGGCCTGGGCTTCAAGATGGTATTTTTGAACAGCATCCACGTCCAATGTAAATTTTTGACCTTCACAGCTGCTCCCCTAAGCTTTTTTTTCACAGTTCTTTTCATTTTATCATAGTCTCCTTTTTAAAGTTAAATGCTAACTTATTGGATTTCCTGTGTGTACTTATTGCAGAGGTAATATCAAATCTGATCATATTATAATCACTGTTATCAAGCGGCCCCAACACCATAACCTCCTACACCAGATCATATGCTCTACTAAAGGACTAGGTCTAAAACTTTTCCTCCTCCTGTTGGCTCCTGTACCAGCTGCTCCATAAAACAGTCCTTGATTTCGTCAAGGAATTTTACCTCCCTAGCATGCCTTGATGTTATATTTATCGAGTCAATATCGGAGTAATTGAAATCACCCATTATTATTGTGTTGGCCAGTTTGTTAGCCTCCCTAATTTCCTTTAACATTTCTATATCCGTCTGTTCATTCTGGCCAGGCGGATGGTAGTAAACTCCTATCATTATCCTTTTCCCCTTTACACATGGAATTGCAATCCACAGTGATTCCAAGAAGTGTTTTGTTTCCTGCAGAATTTTCAATCTATTTGATTCAAGGCTCTCCTTAATATACAATGCTATCCCCTCCACCAATTTGATCCACCCTATCACTATGATATAATTTGTACCCTGGTATGACAGTGACCCACTGGTTATCCTTCTTCCACCAGGTCTCAGAGATGCCTATTATATCTCATTTTTCATTTAGTGCAATACATTCTAAATCTCCCAGTTTGTTCCTTAGGCTTCTGGCATTCGCATATAGACATTTCAAACTATGTTTGTTGTTCCTATTTACACCTTCCTCAGCAGTTGACGTGATAATTTGCAATTTTTTGTCTGCTTTTTATTTAAAGACATTTAGTTTACTACTGTAGTAAAACCACCTCGCTAAAGGGTAGCATAGTCAGCAACTAAAAGTCATGCAAACTGCACAAATCTGAAATTGTTATCTATGTAAAAAAAAATGCAAGATGTTTGTGTGATTTTCCCTTCCCCATTAGCACTGAATCTTTACTACAGTCTTGAGCCACAGCACTTCACCTTTGATGACCCTGGTGGTTCAAGTGGATCCAAAGCTGCCCCACCAGAACCATTCTGAAACAGTGATATTCACCCACTCTTGTCAGTGGGTGAAAAATGGCAGCGCCACCTGGCCCCTTGTGGTATATTGGAACGTACTGCAAGAGTCAACCAGCCAAATAAGTAAGGCAGAGCACCCAGTGATCCAAAATAGTATTACATTGGGGGGGGGGGGGGGGGGGGGTGGTTGAGGGAAGGTAAATATCAAGGGAGGGTGCAGAAGGCCTTTTCTGGTTTGAGAAGTACTGCCCTGCAGCACTAAGAACCCATTTCATTGTCTAATACAGCCATAATAATGCCAATACATTCTACATCCGATTATTTGGACACTGATGTCAAAACTGGCAAGTAATTTGCATTACCAAACTGGTTTTAACAGAATGTAACCAAGAAACCTGTCTCATTACAGAATAGGTTAAATAAAGTGTTCTATTTTTTCTTCATAGTCATATTGCTTCCTTTGAATTGCATGTTTTAGACACAAAATTATTTCTGCACTCTGGTACAAAACTAACTTCAACAAGTTCGTACTGAAGTGAAAGAGTGATTGTAATCATGGCTAAACAACATGGTTTCTTCCTGTTAAATGATTATGCGTTAAACTGGACTGTTCTACTGTCTTGGGGTTGACTGAAAACTAGATTTATGTTCAATATTTGGTTATTTCCAGTTATTTCCATCTACATTTAGATTTTACAGTTGACCACTGACTAAATCAAAATGTTGATTTTACAAACATCTGAAAACCTTTTCTGAGAATGACAATTAGAAAGTACAGTTTTATGGTTACTGCCTTCTAGAACCCACATGACTACAGCACAATTCAGGACAGTTACAAGAAACCTGTATGAAACAGTTACTGACCTTGCGCCTGCTGCGATTCTTTGGGTTGCCTGTGTGCACAACAATAACCACCCTCCCCTCCCTTACAAAATGCTCAAATTACCATACAGGTAACCTGCTAATCACTGCAGTATTTTAGACTTAGCTCAAGCTTTCTTCTGTGGTAGCAGGTGAGTTACCTACTGCACCTGAATGTATTTCCCTATTTCTAGAGGGCCTACAATCTTAAGTTTCTCATTTACTAACCTGTGTTAATGCTGATTAACATGTGTTAATATGATCTAATCCCTTGGTCTTCACTCTCAGTCTATGAGGGCTGCCAAAGGGGAAGGTTTTCAGGATATACCTAATGAACATGCAATATGGAGGGGGAGTAGCAGAGCAGCATCTCTCCCACCGCTGGATCAGACAGCTGGAATCCTATTTCTGGGGCAAGAAGTGGCTCCTCTTTATTTCTCCGCAGGATCGTAGCAGCAGGTTCCGGCTCTTCATAACGCCCAGTGGCAAAACATGATGTCATGTTGAGACTAAGTTGTTTGTGTGATGATGCGATGATGAGCGACATTTGAGAACTGTGTTGCTGGTTTGCAGCAGTGAATTTTCCTCTCCAAAACCCCAAGGTTGAGTGGGGGTCGACTCTTCTTCAAGCAAGTTGACTCTTATTCAAGTCAGCTTATTGAGAATCTTTGATTGTCAAGTGGTTAATGTGTATTGGTTGGTAGACTTTGAGAGCACTAAGTACACTGCAAGCAGGCGATGATTTTTCATCTATTTTATCTTTTTGTAAACATTTTAGTTATGGCTTGCTAAATGGTGACTTTTCTACCTCCATGGAATTGTGTTTTGAGAGTCAACTATACGAATTAACTTCGCGAGTACCCGCGCTTGGGGGAGTGCAGTGGGAGCCACTCTTGCGGACAGATTGTTTTAATGATCTTAGGTTTTATTGTTTAGGTTGATTTGTAATATGAAATGAATATTTATGTACTATTAAGTGATAATTGATTTTGTGGATTTAATTTGTACTATCACTTTATAGATTGTGAACCCGGTCAATTTGTTGAATTAATGAATATGCATGTGAGAGATCTGCATACAATGGAGGCCACTGGCATGCAAATCTTTCATGCACATTCACCAGACATATCCTGAAAACCTGCCCCTCTGACAGCACTCGAGGACAGAAATAAAGACCAAGGTTCTAATATAAGATAAATAAAGCAGACCCTCTATTCTCAAAGGGTTTTATTTAGTAAATATACACTTAATTCAAATTAATGTATGTTAGCAAATGAGGCCCTAAGCTTGAATCTGATATAATAGAGGGTGAAGTGACTTACCCAAGGTCACAAGTATCAACTGGATTTGAACTCTGGTGTCCCTGATTCATAGCTTGTTTATTTTATTTATTTGGATTTATTTACCGCCTTTTTGAAGGAATTCACTCAAGGCAGGGTACAGTAAAAATAAATCAAACATGAGCAATAGGCAATTACAGCAGTAAAGAATAGTCAAATAACAATACATAGTATGGCATAGTATGGGTGGCAGAGCTGGTGGTGGGAGGCGGGGCTAGTGCTGGGCAGACTACCACGGTCTGTGCCCTGAAAATAGCAGAAACAAATCAAGGTCAGGTATACACAAAAAGTAGCACATATGAGTTTATCTTGTTGGGCAGACTGAATGGACCGTGCAGATCTTTTCTGCTGTCATCTACTATGTTACAATGTCAACACAACACGTAATAGAACATTTTAATTGACAGTGAAGGGTATAAGCAAAGATGAAACATATAGATAGGTAAGAGAATAAGAAGAGTTAGAAAGTATGGTGACTAATTTAAAGAAAGTTGCCAATGAGGTCAGAGAGATGGCTAACACATAAATAGGCAAGAGAGAGAATAAGAGAATAACGTGACTAATTTAACAAAAGGTGCACATGAGGTCAGAGAGATGGTTAAATATCATTTCAGCTAGGGTAGGAGTGGATAAACATGTCCTGCTGCAGTATGTGCAGCCCGTGTCACTCCTTGCATGTGTGAGTGAGACTAACAAGTTAGTTACTTCTTCCACTAAAGGCCTGGTTGAAGAGCCAAGCTTTCACCTGCTTCCTGAAGTAGAGATAGTCTTGTGCTAAGAAGAGCCTTTCAGGGTGTGTATTCTAGAGTGTAGGAGCTAATCCGGAGAAGGCTCACTTGCAGGTATCACATCGTGTAATGTCTTTCGGAGAGGATGTGTTTAGTGATAGTCCTTGAGAGGACCTTAGTGTCCATGGCAGTGTGTAGATGATCACCCTATTCTTCAGGTACTCTGGGCCATTTCCTTTAAGGGCCTTGAAGATCAGACATAGAGTTTTAAATTTAGCCCTGTATTGTACTGGCAGCCAATGAAGCTTTTACAAAAATGGTGTGATGTGATCACATCAATTGCAACCTTCTATGAGCTTTGATGCAGCATTCTGAACCAATTGGACCTGGTGCAGGCCCCTTGTAGTGAAACCATTGTATAGTGCAGTGCACTAATCTATGCACAACTGGGATAATATTTACCTTCTCAATGTAAGGAGAGAGGCAGAGTAGCTGTCGCAAATAGTAGAAGCAACCCTTGAAGGTTGCTTGGATTTGGGGAATCAGAGTAAGATTGACATGGATCTAGTCAGTTTCTCTCTTCTAGCCAATCATTAAGTTGAACACAGACTGTTTGTTCTATAAGTTTCCCTAGAAATGGGATGTTGGATACTGGCTGGTAACTTTCAAGTTTATCCTGGTCAAGGTTGTTTTTCTTTAGCAAAGGGTGAACCATTGCCCTTTTTAATGCTGTTGGTAGTTGCACATTAGAAAGAGAAGTGTTCACAATTTTTGTGGCGCCTTCTATGAGGCCCATACTTACCTGCTGCACTATCTTTGATGGGGCAGGAGTCGAGGGCGCAGGTAGTTGGTCGAAGGTCTCTAAGGATTTTGTCAAGGCTCTCCTCTGTCATTGGGCTAAAAGTGTCCCTTCTGTCTCTGTCAGAAGAGGGCGAGTTTGTGCACTCCTGGTTAACTGATTGGAGACTGGGTGGGACCACCTGTAGATCCTGGCGGAGACTTAATTTTGTTGGCAAAGTATGCAGCAAAAACATTGCAGTTCAGTTTAGACTGGGAAGCTGGTTCTGTTGTGGGGGGTTGCAGTAGGCTGTTTACTATAATGAACAACTGCTTGGTTGAATTGGCAGCCTGTGCAATGCATTAAGAGAAATATTGTTTTTTGGTTGCTGTTAAGGCTTGGCAGTACTTTGTCGAAGGAATGGTTCCTCAGAAGCTTAGCGGAGATTGGGTGACAGAGCCGGTGGCGGGACGCGGTGCTAGTGCTGGGCAGACTTCTACGGTCTGTGCCCCGAAAATGGCAGATACAAATCAAAGTCAGGTACACACATAAAGTAGCACATACTGAGTTTACCTTGTTGGGCAGACTGGGTGGACCATACAGGTCTTTCTCTGCCGTCATCTACTATGTTACTATCCTGCTTATTTTAAAAGGAGAAGGGCGGCCATCTTCCGACACAAATCGGGAGATGGCCGGCCTTCTCCTAAAGCCGGCCAAATCGGTATAATCAAAAGCCGATTTTGGCTGGCGTCAACTGCTTTCCATCACAGGGCCGGCCAAAGTTCAAGGGGGTGTGTCGGCAGTGTACCAAAGGCAGGACGGGGGGGGGCCCTGGTTAAGAGATGGCTGGCCTCGGCTGATAATGGAAAAAAGAAGGCTGGCCCTGACGAGCATTTGGCCAGCTTTACTTGGTCCCTTTTTGTTCACGACCAAGCCTCAAAAAGGTGCCCAAACTGACCAGATGACCACCGGAGGGAATCGGGGATCACCTCCCCTTAATTCCCCCAGAAGTCACCAACCCCCTCCCACCCAAAAAAAAAATAAATAAAAAACATTCTTTTGCCAGCCTCTATGCCAGCCTCAAATGTCATACCCAGCTCCATCACAGCAGTATGCAGGTCCCTGGAGCAGTTTTTAGTGGGTACTGCAGTGTACTTCAGGCAGACGGACCCAGGCCCATCCCCCCCTACCTATTACACTTGTGGTAGTAAATGGGAGCCCTCCAAAACCCACTGTACCCACATGTAGGTGCCCCCCTTCATCCCTAAGGGCTATGGTAGTGGTGTACAGTTGTGGGTAGTGGGTTTTGGGGGGGATTTGGGGGGCTCAGCACCAAAGGTAAGGGAGCTATGCACCAAGGATCATTTTGTGAAGTCCACTGCAGTGCTCCCTAGGGTGCCCGGTTGGTGTCCTGGCATGTGAGGGGGGATCAGTGCACTAGGAATGCTGGCTCCTCCCATGACCAAATGGCTTGGATTTGGCCGTGTTTGAGATGGCCGCCATTAGTTTCCATTATCGGCGAAAACCAATGACAGCCATCTCTAACGCAGGCCCAAAATGTTGCAATTTGGCTGGCCCCGACCATATTATCGAAACGAAAGATGGCCGGCCATCTTGTTTCGATAATACGGTCGGGTACGTAGCTTTACAGGGTCGTCATTACAGATGGCTGCCCTTATAGATGGCCGGCCCCGTTCGATTATGCTCCTCCACGTTACTATGTTACAGTTTAGCCTGTCTTCATCCAGACAAGATTTACGCCTTCGCGTTTAAGGATCCGAAGTTCTGGAGAAAACCAAGGTGAGCGTTTGTGAGTGGGGCATAAGACCATTTTTAGTGGTGGTGTTTTTCCTAAGGTCTTGGCTAAGTGTGTATTCCAAAATGTCAACCTGTTCTGACACTGTAGTTGTCTTTTCATCCACAAGTGGATAGTCCAAGGTTTCTAGGAAATTACCAACCATCAGCTTTTTTTGGTCTCTGATCACCTTCCAAACTCTGGGAGGTGCCATTTGTTTCAGGTGGTCACTTAGGGAAATTTTTTTTTTTTTTTTTTTAATATTTATTTATGGTTTTAACATTTGGAAACACAGTACACAACTATATATTAGTTCTGTAGATATATGGCTTCAAAAAACAGCATAAAGATTTCAAACATCATCTAAAAACATCAACTGAACTGTTATACACCTCTGCTTAGATTAACCATGTCCCCCTCCTTTTAAACCCTCCCACCCCTTGTCATATTGGGTGTGCAACAAGTCTTATATTGCAGTAGTTGCTTTCCATTTAATATATGGATCCCATATTTTATGGTAATGTATGATTCGACCATTTCTCATGGCTGTAAGTTTTGACATTAGTTGTATTCTATCCAATCTTTCCCGGATTGTGTGTGCCCCCGGAATCGTGGGCTTCCTCCAAGCTGAGGCAATGACCAATTTGCCTGCCACAAAAAGCTGAGTGGCAAAGCTGTGCGTAATTTTTTTAATCCCTGGAGGTTTAAAGTGAAGCAGACAGCTTTCCACCCCCATGGGATATATCTGATTCGTCACTTCACACAGGAAACCCACCACCTCGGTCCAAAACTTTTGAGCATGTCTACAGGCCCACCACACATGAAACATATCCCCTTTTATCTCACATTGCCTCCAACAGTTACCAGAGCCCTTTTTATACATTGTGGCTAGCCGATGAGGGGTGTAGTACCACCAATATAGCATCTTGTGCCCGTTTTCTATCAGGGCACTAGAGATTGATACCCTTAGTAGTGATCGAAAGGCCTGCGCCCATTGAGAGGGGTCATAGGTGGAACCCATTGCTGTCTCCCATTTTGTAGTGTAATGTTCTATCGGATTATCCCTAGATAGAAGGGCCCCATAGATTCTAGTTATCCCCCCTTTACTACCCCCCTTTGTCAGACTTTGTTCCAGTAGTGTCTCCGTTAGGCTAAGCTCTTCTGCCACTCTCTTCTTTATAAAGTCACGAACTTGGTAGAATTGGAAAGCTTGCAGGGGGGAGAGTCCATGCTCTTGGCATAATTCTGTGTATGAGGCCACTACCCCTTGCTCCCACATTTGTCCCAGTTCACACAAGCCTCGCTCTTCCCATTCTAAGTATGCCCCGTCTAATTGACCCGGCCCAAATTGTGGAGTGAATCTGAGGAACATGTGTGTAAAGTATGTCCTTTCTGGGAAGTGCTGCTTCCGTATCTTTCTCCAGGTCATAAGAGGCCACCGCAGCACGGGGGGGGGGGGGGGGGGGGGGGGTTCTCTTAATTATTTCGTCTAATTGATGTGCCGGCAGCCACGGCACCGCTCTCAAGGGTATGGGATCTACCCATCTCTGTTCCATTTTAATGCCTATCTTTACCGGATTCTGCTGCCATGCGGCTAATATTTTTAAGTGCGCCGCCTGATAATATGTCTTAAAAGAGGGGACCCCCATCCCGCCCCGTCTACGCGATTGATATAACACCTCTAACACCTCTCTCCGCACTCTCGGAGGTTTCTTCTTCCAGATGAACGCAAATGCCTTCCTCTGCAAATTTCGCAGAAAGCCCTCTGGGAGAGCAATTGGCAGCGCCATGAAAAGATATAGAAGTTTGGGGAGAACTATCATTTTTATTGCACTGATTCTTCCCATCCATGACAAAGTCAGGCCCTCCCAACGTTCCATCTCCAAAAAAAGATCTTGCACCTTATCCGGGAAGTTGTATTTGAAAATTTCTTCTATTCTACGTGGAATATTGACCCCTAGGTAGCGAATGTATTTGGTCGCCCACCTATACTGAAATTGCTGTTGGAGCTGTGTCAGCTGTACTCCAGGGATCCCCACCTCCAATGCTTCGGATTTGTCAAAATTGATTTTAAACCCGGACACCTCCCCATATCTTTGTATAATCTCATTTATTTTTGGGAAGGAGACCAAGGGCTCCACTAGTGTGAGTAATATATCATCAGCAAACATGAGAACTTTGGTCTCTATTCCTCCCCATCTTGGGCCCCTGATCTCTCTTTGGGCTCTAATTTGAATAGCCAACGGTTTCCATTACTAGGGCGAATAATAGCGGGGATAGCGCACAGCCCTGCCTGGTGCCCCTGTACAGCTGGAATGTTTGAGAAAGATGGCCATTAACCCGCACAGCCGCCTTTGGGGATTTATATATTGTATGTAGCCAGGACCCAAACTGCCCTCCAATGCCTACTTGCCTCAATACTTCAAATAAAAAGGGCCAGCTCACCCTGTCAAACGCTTTTTCGGCGTCCAGGGATAAGATACATAAGGTGCTGTTATGAAGTTGTGCATTCTGAACCATAAAAATGGCTCTTCTGACATTGTCAAAAGTCTGTCGACCTTCTACAAACCCAGCCTGATCTTCATGGACCAATTTCGGAAGATACTTTTGTAATCTGGTTGCCAGTATTTTAGTAAATATTTTGTAGTCCACACCTAGTAGGGAGATAGGCCTGTATGAACCACATTTCTGCGGGTCCTTGCCTGCTTTGGGGATCACAGTTATCGTAGCAAGATCCCAAGTCGGCGGCAACCCCGTGGTTGTATCTATAGAGTTGAAGACCCTCACCAGAATGGGGGCCAACAACCCTCCAAAGATTTTATAAAATCGATTTGTATATCCATCGGGGCCCGGCGCCTTGTGGGGAGCCAGCGCTTTAATAGTGCATTTGACCTCCTCTAGCGTGATGGGCTTTGATAGCATTTGCTGAGCATCCTCAGACAGAAGTGGCAGCTCAACTCTCGCTAAAAACTCCGCTATATTTTCTAGGTTTGGGGTCGTCTCTGGAGTGTATAGTTGTTGATAAAAGGATCTAAAAATGGACTTTACTGATTCCAAATCTGAGTGAAGCTCACCCTGTTCATCAATTAAACTTCCTACTCCATTTCTAGCAGCTCTTTGCTTTAATTTATATGCTAATAACCGACTGGGCTTATTACCAAATTCAAAATGTATTTGACCCACCCTCTGCAGTTGTACCGACAGGTCTGCCAATTCCAGGTCTAGGATCTGGTTTCTTATCTCCTGTGCCTGTTTCAGCAATGCTGAACCGGGCTGTGCACCCCTCTGCTGCACTTCCCCCTCCACCCGCAGCAATTCCTCCCGCAATTTCTGTTCCTCCGCAACTCTCTTTTTCCAGCAATGTGAGCGCAACGCTATCAGCTGGCCTCGCAGCACTGCCTTAAGCCCCTCCCAGAGTGTAGCCGGGGATACCTCCCCATTATCATTATGGGTGAGATACTCTTTAATATATTGTTCAATTGAGAGTAGATTATCTGGGCTCATTAATAATGTGTCATCTAGGCACCATATGCGTTCTTTCCGTGGCACCCCCACCTTAGAAAGGCGCAACAGCACTGGGGAGTGATCCGACCATGTACGCGGTAGTATCTGGGATGTGGTCCCCATACTCGATATCGTTACGTCTCCCAGCCACATGTCTATTCGGGAAAAGCTGTGATGTACTGAGGAGAAAAATGTATAGCTGCGTGTTGAGGGGTTATCCCTACGCCACAAATCTATTAACTGCCACCTTGTGAGTAGCTCTCTAAATTGGCGTCTACCCTGTTGGCCATATGTGACTCCCATTGTGGAATTATCTAAATGTGGGTGCAAGGTGATGTTGAAGTCTCCTCCTATTAATAGGGATCCCTCAATGTGTTGTGTGATTTGTCAGTCTAATTCTAGAAAAAATTGCTCCTGATTGGCATTGGGCCCATAAATGTTTAAAACCGTGTAAGCCTTTCCAGCTAGCTGCAGGTTCACAATCAGATATCGCCCATCTTTGTCCCGTATTACTTTCCGCACCACCCAGGGCTTGGAATTACTAAGTGCTACCAGAACCCCTTTGCTTTTTGTGTTCGCATTGGAAGAAGCAAAATATATATGAGGGTATTGTCTATGCGTGCAGAGTCTCTCGTATCTGGACTTAAGGTGGGTTTCCTGGACTAAAGCCACATCCACCTGCAGGCGGCAAAGCTCCCTGAATAACAATTGTCGCTTTCTGGGAATGTTTAGCCCCTTTACATTTAATGACAGCCATGTTATATCAGCCATAATTACCCCAAGTTGTCATTCCTCGCCTCTTCACTTCATCTGTACCCTGATGCACACCATGCGCCTCTCTTACTGTGTCGTCTTCGTTCCTCTCCCTTCTCTCCTCTCCCTCCCACTTCCCACCCTTCCCCCCCTCTGCAAGTTGGGTGTCTCTCAATATTGACAGGCACCCAAGTAAAGAGAAAGTGACTCACCAATTATTTACCGCATACCCCTTAAACAGCAATTAACGTAACATGAGCAAACTAACAGTACTTAAACATGTCTTTCGTCTTGGTCCCGAGCCGCTACTCTGGCATCCCGCGGCTTTTCACCTTCTATTGATTCTGGGTCGTCTCATCCCACGGTCTCATGTGATTTTAGCAGCAGATTGTTGTCGCTGCAGTCTCCGAGGGCCTTTTCCCACTCTTTTCCATTTTGTTGGTGCAGATTGCGTTCCATTTCTCTTATCCCCGCTGGGAGCAGCCAAGTCCGCTTCCACTTCCATTTCCGGGCAGGTCAGTCTGGCCTCCTCCAGCGACCTCACTTGGTGCAACTTGCCATCCTTGTAGAATGCCAAGGCGAAGGGATATCGCCATCTATATTGTATGTTTAGGTCACGCAGCCTTCTTGTAAAAGGTTTCAGTTCATTTCTTCTCTTTAACGTCGCTGCTGCCACGTCTTGGTAAATTTCGATTCTATATGAGTCCCATTTAAAATCTGAGACTTGACGTGCTGCTTTTAGGACTTGTTCTTTGAACTTAAAGCTCGTGAAGCAGGCTATTATATCTTTTGATGTGTTATTGCGGCTCGGGCCCAGCGCTCTATGGGCCCTTTCTATCTGGACTGCCTCTGCCTCAATAGCCGTATTGTTCGCTGCCATCAGCTCTGCCACCATCTTTTGGATCACCGCTATGCTGTCTTGATACATGGGCGTCTCTGGCAGCCCACGAAAACGCAGGTTGTTCCGTCGGCCTCTATTTTCTAAGTCCTCAACTTTGGACCATAGTTGCTGCTGTTCTTTGTGCAGGTCTGTAAATTGTTGTTCCATCTGACCCAGGGCTTCACTGTGGCCTTCCACCTGGTTCTCTGTTTCCTCCAGGCGCGCCCCCAGCTCCCGAATTTCACCTCTAAGGTCAGCTCCAAGCGTGGCCACTTCTACTCGTAGCGCTTTCAAGTTTGAGCTGATTTCTTGCAGCCAGTTTTTTAGCGCTGGAGCGATCTCTCCGTCTGCCTCCTCCAAAACGGGGCGCTCAGGCGATCCCTCGCCTCGGCACTGGTGCTTCTCCTCCCATTTCTCTTGCTCTCCGCGGGCCGTCGCCATCTTGGAGCTTGGCGCGCCGTCTCCGCTCGGGTAGGCAAAGCGAGCTAGATCCACCCCCGTCGTTTTCTGGCTCATTTTAGCAAGATTGCTGATTGAAGGGGAGGGTATCCAGACCCACTGAGCTTCGTTTGCAGCTGCTCGCTCGGTTTTATTAGCAAAATTCTTGCGGGGTATCGGGAGCTCCGCTCTCAGACGTCCATTTTAGCTGGTGACGTCACTTCCCACTTAGGGAAAATTTAATTAGAAAATGGTCTGACCACGATAGGGGTGTTATTTCAATATTGTTATCCCAGAATTCTTGGATGTCAACCCCTTTGTAGAGCACAAGGTCTAGTATGTGACCTTTTTCGTGGGTTGGAGAATTGATCACCTGTGTAAAACCTAGTGCTGTCATCCTGTCCAGAAAGACAGCTGTGGTGGTGTCTGGGGTTTCCGATATGTAGACTGAAATCTCCCATGATCACCAGCCTAGGGTAATTCAGGGTCACTTGAGTAAGCAGGTCTAGGAGTTCTTGCACAGATAATGTGTTGTTACGAGATGCTCGATATACCATGAGCAGCCAGATTGGTTTCTCCTCTTCAAGTTGGATTAAAAGAGATTCTGATTCATGTAGCTGGGGGATGGAGATTCTGCACAGTTTGATTGTATCCCAAATCAAGACTGCTACCCCTCCACTCTATCTTCCTGGTCTTGGTTGATGTTGGATGTTAAAACCTGTTAGGCATAGTTCAGCCAGTGGTAAACCCCCACTTTCATCTAGTCGGGTTTCACTTACTCCTAGGATGTCAAGATCCTGGATAGCCGAGGATTTCTTTGCAGCTGATCTGGCATTCACCAGTCCTATAGTTCCCGAGGGTGGTCTGGGGATGCTGAGGGTAGCTTTGGTGTGGCAATGAGGTGATCTTTTAAGTACTGTTATGTAGGTGTTTGACCTCTTGTACTTTTGCCTTCTCTTTGGTTGGTGGGGATTATGGCTTCCTCTCCCACACACCACTAGGTTCCCCTAGGTCTCGTGGTCTGCCAGACCAAGGCACATTTTTTGTGTCAGAAGCTAGTTAGGCAAAATTTCACTGGGTAGCACTGCAGTCCACCCTGTGGAGTTCAACCTGTGGATCAGCAATCTTACTAGTTAGCCATGCAGGAACTTTTTAAAGTTGTAAATTTAGACCAGGCCTGTGAGACCAAAGGCTTCCAGCAATAGAGAAACAAATGGCTGTACTTAGCACTTCTATGTAAATTTCTTTGGAGACTTAATGCAGAGGGGGTTGATGGTTGACTTTAGTTTTAAGGAATCTAACATATTCAGAATTTTAGAAATAGTTATGTAGTTAAAATAAAATTTTAACTCACGGATTGTAGGTATGAACTTTATAGTTTCTGATTCCGATATCCTTGGATGGTCCAATTGATGCAGGTTGCTGTAGGCTTTTTCTTTGTTGTCCAGGAGGAGGATTAGTTCCAGCTCCAATCACAGGGCATGAGGAGAGTTATTTGTAATATGAAGGGAAGATAAAAGTTTCCTTTTTCCAGCCAAAATAATGAAAAAGTTAAACGTAAAATTGAGGACTGGTGCCTCAACACAGACTGAACAGAAGTCAGTAAATGTTTGGGTTGTAAATAAGCAAAACGTGTATTATTTAATCTAAGTTGCAGAGCCTGATGTGAACCCAGCCAGCCAGCCACCCAGCCCAAAAGTATCAGATCCTGGCTGCTTCCAGGGATCAGCTGCAGTATTCAAACACTTAGGACTCAGCAGAAACATTTTACATGATGCAAGATGAGTTACTAGTACCTGCCACGTATACTTCTGAAATAATGAAGTTTATACAGACAGTATAAAGTCAAACTCATTATAATCCAGTTCTCTACTATATTTGTTTGGTTACAACCATACCTTATTGACTTCGTGGGTTAAAGCCTGGACACTATATATGTTTAGGCTGCCATTGTCCATTACAGAAACGATGTACCGTCCATTTGGACTCACTGAGGATGTAGTAATTCCTTCATCATGGCTGCCGATATCAAAAATTAATTTGCATGTTTGTATATTGATGAACCTCATGATGCCATCCTGACTTATCACTCCAAGAACCTGAGACATGTACAAAGAGATAAAACCCATTCATTTGTGCAAACAATTGGAAATCACTTTATTAAGAGCAATAAAATCAATTTTATTTGCATATTCTTAATATTCTGTCCGTCAATTATCAAAGTGGTTACAGTCATCATAACATAATGAAAACATACTGTACAATCAGCAAATAGTATGTCATAAGCCTTACACTTCCCACTCTTGCACAAGAACATTAAGACCACATAGCCTAGGCCTCCCCTGATATCTCTAATTATCTGTCTTCTCTTAAAAGCACTTATCAAAAAACCATGCTTTAACTGCCTTCTTAAACTGCAAACATACTTTTTTCAATATCTTGTAGTAATGAACTTAAAGTTTAGACCTATAATACCTAATGCTGCTCACCTCGGGGCAGCCAATTTCAATTCAACCAAAAAAGGTTGAGCACAAGGGTTGGTTCATTTCAAATGCATGCAATAGTTATGCCAAATAAACAGGCTGCCCCATATGTATTCCTTTAAAAACTAACATCAAGTAGGGGAGAAGGGGGTGGTTATTGACTCAGGGGGCAATGAGAGCCAAGGCCTTCTGGAGATAACATGTAATTTGAGTTGGTTAATTAAGGTGGGTGGGTGGGAGGGAGGTGTTAGAAGGTGAGGGGATAGAGGTTGAAGGGATTAAATGTTGTAGGGATTAAATGTTGTGCCTATGTTTCAATTACTGATGTCTTAAAGTTCTATACAGTGGTGGAAATAAGTATTTGATCCCTTGCTGATTTTGTAAGTTTGCCCACTGACAAAGACATGAGCAGCCCATAATTGAAGGGTAGGTTATTGGTAACAGTGAGAGATAGCACATCACAAATTAAATCCGGAAAATCACATTGTGGAAAGTATATGAATTTATTTGCATTCTGCAGAGGGAAATAAGTATTTGATCCCCCACCAACCAGTAAGAGATCTGGCCCCTACAGACCAGGTAGATGCTCCAAATCAACTCGTTACCTGCATGACAGACAGCTGTCGGCAATGGTCACCTGTATGAAAGACACCTGTCCACAGACTCAGTGAATCAGTCAGACTCTAACCTCTACAAAATGGCCAAGAGCAAGGAGCTGTCTAAGGATGTCAGGGACAAGATCATACACCTGCACAAGGCTGGAATGGGCTACAAAACCATCAGTAAGACACTGGGCGAGAAGGAGACAACTGTTGGTGCCATAGTAAGAAAATGGAAGAAGTACAAAATGACTGTCAATCGACAAAGATCTGGGGCTCCACGCAAAATCTCACCTCGTGGGGTATCCTTGATCATGAGGAAGGTTAGAAATCAGCCTACAACTACAAGGGGGGAACTTGTCAATGATCTCAAGGCAGCTGGGACCACTGTCACCACGAAAACCATTGGTAACACATTACGACATAACGGATTGCAATCCTGCAGTGCCCGCAAGGTCCCCCTGCTCCGGAAGGCACATGTGACGGCCCGTCTGAAGTTTGCCAGTGAACACCTGGATGATGCCGAGAGTGATTGGGAGAAGGTGCTGTGGTCAGATGAGACAAAAATTGAGCTCTTTGGCATGAACTCAACTCGCCGTGTTTGGAGGAAGAGAAATGCTGCCTATGACCCAAAGAACACCGTCCCCACTGTCAAGCATGGAGGTGGAAATGTTATGTTTTGGGGGTGTTTCTCTGCTAAGGGCACAGGACTACTTCACCGCATCAATGGGAGAATGGATGGGGCCATGTACCGTACAATTCTGAGTGACAACCTCCTTCCCTCCGCCAGGGCCTTAAAAATGGGTCGTGGCTGGGTCTTCCAGCACGACAATGACCCAAAACATACAGCCAAGGCAACAAAGGAGTGGCTCAGGAAGAAGCACATTAGGGTCATGGAGTGGCCTAGCCAGTCACCAGACCTTAATCCCATTGAAAACTTATGGAGGGAGCTGAAGCTGCGAGTTGCCAAGCGACAGCCCAGAACTCTTAATGATTTAGAGATGATCTGCAAAGAGGAGTGGACCAAAATTCCTCCTGACATGTGTGCAAACCTCATCATCAACTACAGAAGACGTCTGACCGCTGTGCTTGCCAACAAGGGTTTTGCCACCAAGTATTAGGTCTTGTTTGCCAGAGGGATTAAATACTTATTTCCCTCTGCAGAATGCAAATAAATTCATATACTTTCCACAATGTGATTTTCCGGATTTAATTTGTGATGTGCTATCTCTCACTGTTACCAATAACCTACCCTTCAATTATGGGCTGCTCATGTCTTTGTCAGTGGGCAAACTTACAAAATCAGCAAGGGATCAAATACTTATTTCCCCCACTGTATGTACTTATCATATCAGTACATTGGTTGCCATTGGATGCCTGGAACATTTTAAATCTTGATGTTTTTTTTTTTTAGTTTAAACAATTTTATTGAAGTTTTCCAACGTTTATAAAGATACATATACAGTGGTGGAAATAAGTATTTGATCCCTTGCTGATTTTGTAAGTTTGCCCACTGACAAAGACATGAGCAGCCCATAATTGAAGGGTAGGTTATTGGTAACAGTGAGAGATAGCACATCACAAATTAAATCCGGAAAATCACATTGTGGAAAGTATATGAATTTATTTGCATTCTGCAGAGGGAAATAAGTATTTGATCCCCCACCAACCAGTAAGAGATCTGGCCCCTACAGACCAGGTAGATGCTCCAAATCAACTCGTTACCTGCATGACAGACAGCTGTCGGCAATGGTCACCTGTATGAAAGACACCTGTCCACAGACTCAGTGAATCAGTCAGACTCTAACCTCTACAAAATGGCCAAGAGCAAGGAGCTGTCTAAGGATGTCAGGGACAAGATCATACACCTGCACAAGGCTGGAATGGGCTACAAAACCATCAGTAAGACGCTGGGCGAGAAGGAGACAACTGTTGGTGCCATAGTAAGAAAATGGAAGAAGTACAAAATGACTGTCAATCGACAAAGATCTGGGGCTCCACGCAAAATCTCACCTCGTGGGGTATCCTTGATCATGAGGAAGGTTAGAAATCAGCCTACAACTACAAGGGGGGAACTTGTCAATGATCTCAAGGCAGCTGGGACCACTGTCACCACGAAAACCATTGGTAACACATTACGACATAACGGATTGCAATCCTGCAGTGCCCGCAAGGTCCCCCTGCTCCGGAAGGCACATGTGACGGCCCGTCTGAAGTTTGCCAGTGAACACCTGGATGATGCCGAGAGTGATTGGGAGAAGGTGCTGTAGTCAGATGAGACAAAAATTGAGCTCTTTGGCATGAACTCAACTCGCCGTGTTTGGAGGAAGAGAAATGCTGCCTATGACCCAAAGAACACCGTCCCCACTGTCAAGCATGGAGGTGGAAATGTTATGTTTTGGGGGTGTTTCTCTGCTAAGGGCACAGGACTACTTCACCGCATCAATGGGAGAATGGATGGGGCCATGTACCGTACAATTCTGAGTGACAACCTCCTTCCCTCCGCCAGGGCCTTAAAAATGGGTCGTGGCTGGGTCTTCCAGCACGACAATGACCCAAAACATACAGCCAACGCAACAAAGGAGTGGCTCAGGAAGAAGCACATTAGGGTCATGGAGTGGCCTAGCCAGTCACCAGACCTTAATCCCATTGAAAACTTATGGAGGGAGCTGAAGCTGCGAGTTGCCAAGCGACAGCCCAGAACTCTTAATGATTTAGAGATGATCTGCAAAGAGGAGTGGACCAAAATTCCTCCTGACATGTGTGCAAACCTCATCATCAACTACAGAAGACGTCTGACCGCTGTGCTTGCCAACAAGGGTTTTGCCACCAAGTATTAGGTCTTGTTTGCCAGAGGGATTAAATACTTATTTCCCTCTGCAGAATGCAAATAAATTCATATACTTTCCACAATGTGATTTTCCGGATTTAATTTGTGATGTGCTATCTCTCACTGTTACCAATAACCTACCGTTCAATTATGGGCTGCTCATGTCTTTGTCAGTGGGCAAACTTACAAAATCAGCAAGGGATCAAATACTTATTTCCCCCACTGTAAGTACTGCCACGCTGGGAAGAGACCAAAGGTCCATCAAGCCCAGCACTCTGTCTCCACCAGCGGCCAATCCAGGCCCCAAGAACCTGGCAAAAACCCAAAATTTAATAACGATCAATGGACTTTTCCTTCAGGAATCTGTCCAGACCCCCTTTAAACTCAGCAAGGCCAGCTGCCGTCACTACCTTCTCCGGTAATGAGTTCCAGAGTCTAACCACACGTTGAGTAAAGAAAAACTTTCTCCAATTTGTTTTAAACCTACCACATTCTAATTTCATCTTGTGTCCCCTAGTTCTATTATTGTTAGAAAGCGTAAACAAATGCTTCACATCTGTCCGCTCTACCCCACTCATTATTTTGCAGACCTCTATCATATCACCCCTCAGCCGCCTTTTCTCCAGGCTAAAAAGTCCTAGCCGTCTTAACCTCTCCTCATAAGGTAGTCGTCCCATCCCTTTTATCATTTTCGTCGCCCTTCTCTGCACCTTCTCCAATTCCTTTATATCTTTTTTGAGATGAGGCGACCAGAACTGAACACAATACTCCAGGTGCGGTCGCACCATGGAGCGATATAACGGCATTATAACATCCTCATGCTTGTTTTCCATCCCTTTTCTAATAATACTCAACATTCTGTTCGCCTTCTTAGCCGCCGCAGCACATTGAGCAGAAGATTTCAACGTTCTATCCACGATGACTCCCAGATCCCTTTCTCGGTCCGTAACTCCTAAAGCGGAACCTTGCATGACATAGCCGTAATTCGGGTTCCTCCTTCCCATGTGCATCACTTTGCACTTGTCAATGTTGAACTTCATCTGCCATTTGGACGCCCAATCCCCCAGTCTCACGAGGTCCTCTTGTAATCTTTCACACTCCTCCCGCGATGAGACGACCCTAGATAACTTTGTGTCATCTGCGAATTTAATTACCTCACTAGTTACTCCCATCTCAAGGTCATTTATAAATGTGTTAAAAAGCAGCGGTCCCAGCACAGACTGTAAACTGTATACAATAATGCTGGAGGCCATGATATTTGGGCGCCTCTATGGTGCCTGATATTGCCAATCTGTACGTAGCCAGTTTTGAAAGATCTTCTTTACAAAACCATTCCTTTAAGGATAACATTTGCTTTTATAAGACATATTGACAACGTTCTCCTTTGGAAAGGAAATCGCGACAGATTTAATTATTTTCTTTTGTGGTTAAACATAAGGAACAAGAATTTTTAATTTAAAATGCAATATAATGGCAATGAGTTTAACTATTTGGATGTTCTCATTAGGAAGGACACACTATTTTACAACTACCATCTATAAGAAACCTATGGATAGGAATGCCTTTCAACATTACACTAATTTCCATAACAAAAATCTTAAAAAGAATCTGCCATATTGCCAGTTTCTATGGCTAACATGGTTGTGTTCGAACTACAATGAGTTTGACAAACAAGCGTCCATAGTTTTTTTTGGGGGGGCGTGGGTAAGGGAGGGGTTGGGGGGTACGTTAATGGCATTTAGTTCAGGCTAGTTGTTATACTGTGTGTATATTAGGAATGGGGTAGTGGAGATGGGGGTATAGGGGCGTCATTAAAAATGTAGTTGATGGCGGAGGTCACGTGGTGCTATGCAGGAGGGAAGTCGCGTCTGAGCGGAGCTCCTGCGTTTTCCCCTTAACTTTGTCAATTATCTGACCTCCCCGGGATCCTAAACTCTTAGGGAGTACCTGGATTGAAGTGCTGGTTGGAGCGAAAAGAGTTGTCGAGTGGAAACGAATCGCAACTGGGAGATGGCGGCGAAACTCCAAAAAAAGGACAAAAACAAAGTAGCGGAGCCCAAGATGGCGCCCGCTCCGCAGTCGCCGAACACGAGCGTCTGCTCAGTGTGGACTGCCGAAATTACAGCAGAAGTAACGGCGGCTGTGGAGGCGGCATTGGATAAAAAACTACAGGCGATTTTTGACAGAGCAGACTCGGCTCATGAACGCCTGGATGGATTTCACCTGGACTTAGATCATGTTCAACAAAGGGTCAGCGATATCGAAGACCGCATGGTGAACACTGCACAACCTACTGAAGCCTTACAAAAAAAAATAACAGACCTGGAAAATAAAATCGACGACTTGGAGAACAGATCTAGACGCAACAATTTGCGATTGATTGGGCTATCAGAACAGATTAAAGAATCGGAGCTGGGAAGCTTCCTTGAGTCCTGGATCCCAACGGTGTTGAAAATGAATAATCAGTCAGGACCTATGCGAATTGAACGCGCACACCGATTGGGACCGAAAAATCAAGGCCAGAACCGACCAAGGGCGGTGATTATGAAGCTTCTTAATTATGGGCATAAACAAGCTATTTTACAGGCCCTGCGTACAGGAGCGGAACTTAAGCATGATGGTCAACGTGTCCTGTGCTTCCAAGATTACTCGGCGAGAGTGGCAGCGGCAAGGAAAGAATTCGCGCCGATTTGTGCGGCACTTCATGGAAAAAAGATTAGATTTGCTCTAATTTACCCGGCGAAACTGAGGGTGCAGCATGGAGGTACCGAGAAGTATTTTGTGGATGTACCAACAGCTAAAGATTTTATTCGAAACCTAACACCGGTGACAACAGACTGACGGAGGCTGAAAGGACAGAACATAAATTACTGAGGTTTGACGTACATTTGTATGTACATGCCTGAGGCAGACATGCAAGAGAACTGGCTACCCTTGTTGGAGCTTGGGGGTAAAACTGTTAACTGTATGAAAATGAAAATGTTTTTCTTTTTCTCTTTCCTTCTCTTTAATGGGTTTATACAGTATGTTGTTTCTACATTGTATTAATATAGAAGGTAGACACATGGATGTGGAAGGTCTCCTGGAAGGCCTTGGTTTAGATCTTGATAGGGGATCCCCGGAAAGGGGTTAAAGGATCATGCAAAGGGGATCAAGCACCTTTACGTGACGAGTTCAAAGGTGAACTCAGGGCTGGGGGAGGGGGTTGGGAGGGGGGGAGGGAGGGTAGAGAAAGAGCTTTGGAGAAGAAGGGGATTGGAGGGGAAGGGAAAGAGAGGGTGGGCGAGGGTGGGGGGAGGGGAGATGATATACCAAAGTGCTTTAGACCTAGAACTCAGAAGTAGGAATGGGAGAACACGGGAAGATGAGGAGGAAAGAAGGGAGAGGTGGAGGCTGGGTCACCTTTCCCTTGATATAAGTGGTATCAGCCTAATTGGAGTAATGCTCAATGACCATGGTTAAAGTGGTTTCTTGGAATGTTGGGGGAGTGACATCTCCGGTAAAACGCAGTAAGATATTACAGACCTTAAATAGGAAACGGGTCCATATAGCCATGCTGCAAGAAACGCATCTAACTGCCAAGGAACACAAAAAACTATGTAGGTGGTGGGTGGGAGATTATGTGGACAGCCCCTCCCCAAACAGGAAAGCGGATGTGATTATTTTGTTCCGTAAAGGGCTTACATTAGTAAAGAAAAAGGTGGTTGTGGACCCTAAGGGTAGATTTGTTATGGCAGAAGTACGGGTGCACAATCGGAATGTACTTTTGGTAAATGTATATGCACCGAATCAATATGACAAGCGATTTTACCGAGAGTTGATGAGGCGGGTGCACTCTTTTGATCACATGCCCATTATTATGAGTGGTGACTTCAACTCAGTTGTTGATCCTCTGATTGATAGCACAGGTACCTCGAGGGTGGGGCCCATAGACCTTTCAAGGGGAATCCCGAGGCTGTGTTCTTCAATGGATATGGTGGACACGTGGCGTTTGTTCCACCCGGGGGAGAGGGATTACACTCACCTTTCTAGGGCGCATGGTACACTATCGCGTATTGATTATATTCTGATATCAGCTAGTGAAGTTAGCTCATTGCTTCAGGCGGAGATAGGAGCGACCCAGGTGTCAGATCATGCCATGGTGTGGGTGCTCCTGTCCCTTGGGGGAGGGGGGAGTCGGAGACCTGGATGGCGCTTCCCCAGGGAACTTTACTATGATAGACAATTTTTGCCCTACATACAGGCCCAATGGAAGGAATATACTGAATTTAATGAGGACACATATCTGAGCGACCCGGTGCTGTTTTGGGAAGCAGCCAAGGCGGTACTGAGAGGCTCCATTATATCATATCATGTACATAAGAGAAGATCTAGGGACGCAGAGATCCTCCGTATGGAGAAAACAGTAAGACATGCTAGACAGAGGTTTGGGGCCATGCCTTCCAGCTTACACAAGACACAACTGTTGGAGGCTCGGGCCTCCCTGAACCAATTAATACATGCCAAGGCACAAAAATCAAATCAATTCTATCGCTTCCAGTTATATAAATATGCCAATAAGCAGGGGAAAATGTTGGGCCGCTTAGTGAAACAAATAGGGGGCTCGCGATTTATATCTCAAATAAAAGATACAGAGGGAGGGCTTCATCACACTTCTGCAGAGGTGAATGAAGTCTTTAAACAATTTTATGAACAACTGTACTCAGTCCCTGAGGAACAGGGTTTGCAGGCGGAAGGGTATATAGAGGGTCAACAGTTGCCCCAAATTACTGACCAGCAGCAAGAAAGTCTTAATGCAGACATTTCGGAAGAGGAGGTAAGCTGGGGTATACGAAACAGCCCATTGCATAAATCACCGGGAGGGGACGGACTTACGGCTGAATTTTACAAACTTCTCAGCCAAGAGGTTGTGCCTTGCCTAACGGAAGTGTTTAACCGATACGTACAGACAGGAACTCTGCCCGAGTCCTTGCGGAAGGCACAAATCGTGGTGCTGTTAAAAGCAGGTAAAGATCCTCTACAAGCTGGTTCGTACAGACCTATTTCCCTTCTGCCGTTTGAGACCAAACTGTTTGCCAAGATCTTGGCAAACAGATTAGGAAGAATTCTCCCAAGCATAGTAGAGGAATCACAAGTGGGTTTTGTGCGGGGGAGAACAGTGATACGGAATATGAGAAAAATCTTGGGGGCTTTGGAGACATTGCACCGATATTCAACCCCAGCTTTAATAATAAGTTTTGACGCCGAAAAGGCTTTTGACCATGTCAACTGGGATTTTATGTTCGCTATATTGAGGGCCTATGGGGTGACGGGATTTTTCCATGCAGCAATAAAAGCCCTATACCAAGATAATACTGCTGAAGTTCTAGTTAATGACCAGATGTCAGAACCATTTGAAATATCTCGGGGAACTAGACAGGGCTGTCCTCTTTCACCCCTCCTTTTTGTAATGGTGATAGACCCCCTGATTAGGGATATTAAAGGAATGGAGGAGGTGAAGGGGGTACAGATAGGGGAGGAATCCTTTAAGATCTCTGCGTTTGCGGATGACCTATTGGTGATAATCGAAAATCCACAGGTGTCCTTGCCAGCTCTCATGGAAATATTTGCCGAGTTCGGAGATTTTTCTGGGTTTAGTCTTAATCTAGATAAAACAGAGGTAATGTCTCTATTTATGAGGGATCACCAATGGGAGAGCTTACATTGCCCCTTTAGGAGGCAGGCTGAGGCGTTTAAATATTTGGGAATATTACTTACTAAGGATCCTAGACAACTAGGCGAATATAATATAGCGCAGCTGCTGAAGAGTACCAGGGAAATATTGGAGAGATGGGATGGATTGCCGTTGTCGTTGATGGGGCGGATTGCTCTGTTTAATATGGTGTTGTTTCCCAAGTGGCTTTATTGCATGCAGACGATCCCACTTTATCTCAAACAACGGGACTTAAGAGCGCTTCAAAATATGCTTTCCAGATTCTTTTGGGCTAGGAAAAGGCCTCAGGTCAAGTTTGAATTTCTCAAAGGGAAAAGCGGGGAGGGAGGATTTGGAGTCCCAGATATTAAACTTTATAATATGGCTTGTCTCTTGCGTCACTTGGGGGACTGGTATCAGCAGACGGAGAGTTTCACTCCCCTGGCTATGGAAGTGGAGCTGTGTGGTCCCCTACATATTTTTTATGTACTGCAGGCACTGCGGAAAGATCTGCCCACATACATACGGTCTAGTGTCTTGATAGAGCCCTTAAGAAGAGTATGGAAAGATTTGGCGAAGATCTGGTCTTTCGACTGCAGATGTAGTAGCTTGCTCCCCCTGCAGGGCAATGAGGCATTTCGTCCGGGCATGGATAACCAAGTGGTGAGGTCCTGGGGTGAGGGGGGGATACTGTTCCTGCACCATGTGTTGGGACCAAATGGCGAGATGAAGTCCATGGAAGACCTTGGGTTAAATTCATTAGATTGGGGTAACCGTTTCGCATATGAACAGATACGACACTATGTGACTTCTCTTACGCGCAGGGCATTGGGTGTTGATTTGACCACCAAATTGGATGCCCTGTTAGAGATGCCGTCGGGAGATCCTGTTTCCATCTCCATGTTATATAAGAGACTGATTATGACCAGACCGCAAAGAGACCTGGGCTTGTTGGCAACCAGATGGGCGGGAGATATACAAGCACCAATTTCGTCTCGGGACCTACTGAAGGGGTTGAGGGGAGTTTTGAAATGGACACGAAGTGTAGAGCTGCGGGAATGTCAGATCAGAGTTACTTACCGTGCTTACACCTCCCAATCTAGACTATATCACATGGGATATTTAGAGTCGGCAGCTTGCAGGCGATGTGGAGGGTCCCAAAATGACTTTTTCCACGCCTTTTGGAAGTGCGGGGCTATTAGAGCGTTTTGGGTCAGGATAACTAGGTTTATGGGTAGTATCGGGGGACATCGGGTCCGAATGTTACCTCAATGTATTTTGCTGGGTTGTCTTCCCCCGATTGAGGGAAACACGAATCACCAGAGTGCACTCGCCCATAAGGCTTTCTTGGTGGGTATGAAATGTATCTTAGTGAACTGGATCTTAGATCACGGTCCCTCTTATTGGCAATGGCGAAATCGTTTTCATGCTTTGCTTTTGATGGAACTCCAGGACTCCTTGCTTAACTTTAAAACCCAAAATAATTTTTATCTGACCTGGAGGAGATACCTTCAGGTGATATCTCCTAAAGCAAGAAGCTATGTTCTTAACAAACTCACTGTTTTGACTAGTTCTCCTTCAATAGCTGGTTCCAACTAGAAGAATTTGAGGCTCCCAACTATAAAATTGGAGGGTTCTCGGGTAGAAGGGTATGAGAGGATAATTGGATAATGGGTCAGTATCTTGGATATGTGGGGGGGGGGGGGGGGATGGGAAGGGGTTCGATTAGTATTAGCCCTTTTAGATGCTTATTTACGAGGATGATTCCAACTGTTAATGGTACAGAACTCGTTTACTAAGCTATGTTACGGGTTGGTGCATGGGAACTGTTGTTGGGCTGTGAATTGGGGAAAATATATTCAACGATCGGATATTGTAAAGGACAATAGTAATATCCATTGCCGATGGGAGTAAAGGGGGAGAGCTATAAGAAAACAGGCTCTATCTCCTAGCTCTTGAATGCGAGGATTTACAAGCATGGACTGAAAATGTGGACTTTGCTGATTAAACAATTCCAGACACAGCCCTCAACATGCAAGAATATTTATTGATCAAGGTCCAGTGGGAGAGAGGAGGGTATAATACAAAATAATTGATGATAAAGCATTAACTTGTATCTAGTTGGAATATATAATCTACATGTTTAAGATTGCGAAATGTTCAGTCTGTTATATCATCAATAAAAAAAATTGTTGAAAAAAAAAAATGTAGTTGATGGCTTAGATTGTTTGTTATATCAGTTTCTATTGCTCATAATGCTCTGATTAATTGTGTTGCTGTTTGTATTCATTTCTTTCTTTGCGATTGCCATCAATAAGAAAATAATGTTGAAAAAAAAAAAACAAGGGCCCATTATGGCAGCTAGATTTGTAAACAGAGAATATCCGAGGAAATATTTACAAAACGGTTATTCTAAAGCAAAAACATAAAATAGGGAGACATTAAATGAATGAGCTCCAAAACCCATTCTGGATTTGGTCTGCACTTCAAGATACTCACATTTAGCTTATAAAATTCAGAAATCTATTCGTAAACATTGGTATATTTTAGAGGGACATGACTGTTTCAAAAATAAAAATTTGGTGGTAGCATTTTCCAAAGAGAAAATTTTAAAAGAAAAGTTAGCCCCTCTGGCTCTACTCAACCTCCACACATTTACTGAAAAGATTTTACACTCAAGCCACAAGAAATGTGGCACTTTCAGGTTCTTACCTTGGTAATTTTCTTTCCTTTAGTCATAGCAGATGAATCCATTACGAGTGGGTAGTGTCCATCAACCAGCAGGGGGAGATAGAGAGCACTGAAAAACCATAGTGCCTCTTGGCCAGCTAGCTCCATCTGCCCCTTCAGTATTTGAAGCTTCCAAAGCAGTGTTACACTGCAAAGCATAATAACATGAACTTTCCTCACTGCGGATGAACGCCCCAAAACTGGAGCTATAATTCAAAGGAGGGAATGAACTCATCCTCCTGGAGGGAATGAACTCATCCTCCTGTAACTGAACAGAAATCCTGAAGACTGTTTTCCAACTTCTCCCAATGAGGGAACATATCTACAGGAAAAACTGAACATAAAAGTAACATAAATCACATAATGAACCACTGAGGGAGGGCTCATGGATTCATCTGCTATGACTAAAGGAAAGAAAATTAACAAGGAAAGAACCTAATTTTCCCTTCCTTGTCATCAAGCAGATGAATCCATTACGAGTGGGATGTATCAAAGCAATCCCTAGATAGGGTGGGAACAAGCCATACCACGCGCCAGCACTTGTGCTCCAAAATGAGAGTCTCTCCTGGCAGCCACATCCAGCCTATAATGTTGGGCAAACGAGAGCTTAGAAGCCCAAGTAGCTGCACTACATATCTCTTGAAGAGAGAGTGCTCCAGTTTCAGCCCAAGAAGAGGAAATCGCTCTTGTGGAATGTGCCTTAAAGGCTTCAGGTGGAGGCCGGCCAGATAGCAGATATGCTGAAAAGATAGCTTCTTTGAGCCAATGGGCTATAGTGGCCTTAGACGCTGGAGACCCTCTGCGCGGACCTGACAAAAGAACAAAAAGACGGTCAGAGGTCCTGAAGGCATTTGACATGCGCAGATATTGCAACAGAGCCCTTCGCACATCCAGAAGGTGCAACTGCCCATAGGCTTCTGGTAACTCCTCTTTAGAAAAGGAGGGCAGGAAAATAGGCTGGTTTAGGTGAAACGCTGAAACCACCTTAGGCATGAAGGAAGGCACCGTACGTACCATTACTCCGGACTCTGAGAATTGCAGAAATGGGTCTCGACAGGACAGCGCCTGGAGCTCGCATACCCGTCTCGCCGATGTCACAGCCACCAAAAAGACCGTCTTTAAGGTCACATCCTTCTCCGAAGCTCGCCTGAGCGGCTCAAAAGGCGAACACTTAAGGGCCTTTAAAACTAACCCCAGGTTCCAAGCCGGACACGGAGCCCGCACGAGAGGACGGCGCCGAAGCACCCCTCTAAGAAACCGTGTCACATCCGGGCAAGCAGCCAGAGAGAGGCCAGCGACCTTCCCTCGAAAACATGCTAAGGCTGCCACATGAACACGCAGGGAATTATAGGCCAAGCCTTTTTGTAAACCATCCTGCAAAAAGTCAAGTATCGGTGAAACAGAAGCCCGCATGGGTGTAATCGCTTTAGAAGCACACCAAGCCTCAAATTGGTGCCAAATCCTGGCATAAGCCACGGAAGTGGAATGCTTGCGGGCCTGTAGGAGAGTGGAAATGACTTTACTGGATATCCCTTGTCTCTCAATTGCGCCCTCTCAATAGGCCATGCCGTAAGACCAAAGCGGCAAGCGTCCTCCATGGTCACTGGGCCCTGTGACAACAGGTTCTGTACCAGAGGTAACGGCAGGGGATCCTCTACCAGCATCCGCCGGAGGTCTGCATACCACGGCCTCCTGGGCCAATCCGGGGCAATGAGAACCACCTCTCCTTGGTGGAGCTGAATCCGCAGGAGTACTCGCCCTATCAAGGGCCACGGAGGGAACACATACAGGAGGCCCTGAGGCCAGGGTTAAGCCAAGGCATCCAACCCTGCCGAGCGAGGATCTCTCCGTCTACTGTAGAAGCACAGGGACTTTGGCATTTGTGCTTGACACCATAAGATCCATTACAGGCTTTCCCCATTTGGCACATATCTGCAGGAATACTTCGTCTGAAGTTCCCACTCCGCTGGGTCGATCTGATTCCTGCTCAGATAATCGGCTTGCACGTTGCTCTGACCTGCAATATGAGCTGCTGACAGAAACCGCAGATGAAGCTCGGCCCAGTGGCAAATCTGCGCAGCCTGCGCTGCTAGTGCTATGTACTGAGTGCCTCCTTGGCGATTTATGCAGGCCACTGCTGTCGTGTTGTCCGACAGAACTCTGACAGCCAATCCTTCCAGGGTCAATTGAAAGGCCAGAACAGCCTGGAAAATCGCTTTCAACTCCAAGCGATTGATGGACCACTCCGACTCCTTGGGTGTCCAAAGACCCTGAGCATGCCTTCCCCGGCAATGTGTACTCCCAGCCCTTCAGGTTGGCATCTGTTACCACCAGGCACCAATCGGGGAGCGCTAGCTGCATTCCTCGCCGTAGCATGCTGTCTGAGAGCCACCACTCCATACTGAGCCGGGCCGCAGGGAGCCACGTGAGTCTGCATTGATAATCCTGAGATATTGGAGACCATCGTTGAAGCAGGGAACACTGCAGAGGTCTCAGGTGCACTCTCGCCCATGGCACCACTTCCAAAGTGGCCGTCATCGACCCCAACAGCTGGACAATGTCCCAAGCTCGCGGGTGAGGCATCCTCAGGAGCAGACGAACCTGGTTCTGAAGCTTGCACGGCCTTTGCTCGGGTAGGAAGACCATTCCCGAGGCTGTGTCGAACCAGACCCCCAAATATTCTAGAGATTGAGAGGGGGTCAGGTGACTTTTGGCTATATTGACGACCCAGCCCAGAGACTGCAGTACTGAGACCACTCTGGCTGTAACCTGATTACTCTCTTCTGCAGAGTCTGCTCTGATGAGCCAGTCGTCTAGGTACGGGTGAACCCGGATACCCTCTCGCCTGAGAAAAGCAGCTACTACCACCATTACCTTAGAAAAGGTTTGGGGAGCTGTGGCGAGGCCAAAAGGCAAGGCCCGAAACTGGAAAAGTTTTCCCATCACCGCAAAACGCAGAAACCTCTGGTGCGGGGGCCAAATTGGTATGTGCAAGTAAGCTTCTTTCAGGTCCAGAGATGTGAGAAACTCTCCTGGCTGTACCACCGCTATGACGGAGCGCAGGGTTTCCATGTGAAAATGCCGCACGTTCAGAGCCTTGTTGACTTGTTTTAAGTCTAGGATAGGCCGAAAAGATCCTACTTTTCGCGGCACCACGAAGTAAATGGAGTAACGGGCAGAGCCGCATTCGGCGGGATGCACGGGGAAACCGCCCCAATGTGAATCAAGCCTTGCAAGGTCTCCTCTACAGCCGCCCGTTTGGCGGCAGAACCGCATCGGGACTCCACAAACACATCTCTTATCGGGCATTGAATTCTATTCTGTAGCCTTCTCTGATCAGGTCCAAGACCCACTGATCTGAGGTAATCTTGGCTCACTCCTCCAGAAAGAGGGAAAGTCATCTTCCTATTACAGGAATCGAGGAGGGGGCCGGCGCACCATCATTGAGAGGGTCGCCCTTGAACTCCAGGCTGCTGCGGAACGTTTGTCCGAGCGAAAGGAGTTCCTCTGCTGAAAACGGGCATGCGAAGTGAACCCAGCAGAACGCCCCGGGCGGTACCTTCTAGCTTCACGGAAGCGAGGTCTGTAAGAGGAGGAAACCGCCTGACCCTCGGAAGAAGGCCGCGGCCTATCCTCGGGTAAGCGCTGGGGTTTGGCATCACCCAGGCCTTTCACAATTTTCTCCAACTCCTCACCAAACAGGAGGCCTTGAAAGGGCAACTTCACCAACCTTTGCTTAGAGGCCATGTCAGCTGCCCAATGCCGTAGCCACAGAAGACGGTGAGCCGCCACCGCTACAGCCATCTGTTTAGCCGAAGCTCTGACCAGATCATAAAGGGCGTCAGCCAAAAATGACAAGGCCGACTCCATCCGCGGTGCCACCTCCGTAAGGGGCTCCGCTCCATCTCCAGGCTGTTCCACTGCCTGTTGTAACCAAGCGAGGCAGGCTCGGGCAGCGTAGCAGCTGCATGCAGACGCCCGTAAGGATAGGCCTGAAATTTCAAAGGACCGTTTCATAGCTGCCTCCAGGCGACGGTCCTGCATGTCCTTCACGGCAACTCCTCCTTCCACTGGGAGGGTAGCTTTCTTCGTCACAGCCGTGACTAGGGCATCCACTTTAGGCACTGCTAGGCGCGCCAAATGCTCCTCACTTAGAGGGTATAATTGCCCCATAGCCCTGGCGACTTTCAAAGGCCCCTCAGGGTCAGCCCATTGAGCCGTGATAAGCTCTTGGATGGAGTCATGCAAAGGAAAGGCTCGAGCAGGCTTCTTAGTACTTGCCATCCTCGGATTACCGGAGGAGGTCTCAGTACTCCCAGGGTCTTCTATAGAGAGGACCTGCAAGGCATCAGTAATAAGCGCTGGCAGCTCATCGCGGTGGAAAATCCTCACCGTGGAAGGATCATCTGGATCCGGTGGCAATCCTGCACCATCTTCTGGCTCTCCAGAGCACGAAGGCCTGCCAGACCCCTCAGAGTCCTCACATCCCGACCACAGGGGGGGGGGGGGGGGCGCCACTCTTTGAAGGGGAATCCACCCTTCTGCGCTTGTCTTGCGGCCATCTGTCAGGGGAAAACGCGGCTGATGGTAATCCAAGGTCAGACTCCACTGGAGGGGATACAGAAAGCAGGGCCGCAGAGCACCACTGCGGAAGAGCTCTTTTTAACATGTATGCATTATGCAGCAATAACCCCTGCGGAAGAGCTCTTTTTAACATGTATGCATTATGCAGCAATAAAACAAATTCAGGGGAAAATGGCTCACCCTGCCCTCCCGGTTCCAGTCTGGGGGAAACAGCTCTTTTATTAGCCTTTACACGAGGCGCCCCTCCAGGCTAAAACCCCTCCACCTCAGTGGGGGTCGCACCATACTGTTCCAAAATGGCGCCCGCTGCCAGCTCCACGGAGCGGGAAGGAACATCGCTCGCCATGCTCGGGCCGGCTCTACTG
Source organism: Microcaecilia unicolor (assembly GCF_901765095.1). Classification (NCBI taxonomy): domain Eukaryota; kingdom Metazoa; phylum Chordata; class Amphibia; order Gymnophiona; family Siphonopidae; genus Microcaecilia; species Microcaecilia unicolor. The sequence continues at coordinate 579,592,751 of NC_044031.1, read as the reverse complement.
TCTGAAAAGCATGCCTTACAGAGCCCCGCTGCAGATTTGCGCTTGCCACAAACAGAACAGCGCTTTACTTTCTCAGCAGCCATCGCCGAAAGCGGCGGAAATTAAAAATGGCAGATTCGCGCCAAAATCGTCCCGAACGCGGGCCTCCCTGGAGGAGCTACAAAATGCTCTTACCTCACCAGACCGAGTCTCCGAGCTCCGGTCACGCTGCACAATTAGAAGAAAATCTCTTTTCTGGGATCGCAGCGCCAAAGCGCGATGCAACTTTTTTTTTTTTTTTTAACGCTGTGAGGAAAGTTTGAAGCAATAGCGAAAGAGGCAAATTTCCAACTCCGGAGGATCAGTAGCGTGGAAAAGGCAGTGAAAGGGCGAACCTATGTGCCTGCATCCACAGCGTGGGCAAAGACAGGGACAGGGCAAGGGCTAACCTATTTGCCTTTAAAGTGGGCACCATCAGCCACAACACCCCTGCTACAACTGGCAAAAGCACAGAAGCCACCCCAGGCAGATTTTCTGAAGGAGCTTGAACAAGCTGCAACCACCCTGCTGGGGAGATAGAGAATACTGAAGAGGCAGATGGAGCTAGCTGGCCAAGAGGCACTATGGTTTTACAGTGCTCTCTGTCTCCCCCTGCTGGTTGATGGACACAACCCACTCGTAATGGATTCATCTGCTTGATGACAAGGAACGCTCATTTTAAAAGATTTAATCTCAATGTCTACACCCCATTCCTTACCAACCCGCCTACCATAACATAAGACTAATTTTATGGATGTTCCCCCTCCTTCTTTTTTGAAGGTCACTTGATTTTAAATTTGAAATCTTTGTGTCTGTGTCTTATCCTTTACATTATGCGGTAGCAAATATATAATTCATCATGGTTACATGTAGAGATATATTAGACAGCAGTTTACTCATCTGCATGGCTTTGTGTAATTCATGTTACATTAGTTTTGATTTGTGATACTACAAAATAAATTGCAGTCCTTTGGTACTGAACTTATGTGTCTCATGCCACAATCTTATCTTTCCCTCCTTGTTCTGCTTTACAAGTTACACATTTGAGGTTTGAGGCTCAAAGAGGCCACATTTTCTTTGGAGAGTACAATGATCATCAGATACATATTATGTGAGATATACATTATTCCTTTTAGGTTGCTTTTTTATTATAGTTTTCTTAATATAGTGCAGTATTTAACAGATTGGGAACATGCATACTATATATTATTTTTACATTTATATCACCAGACATTTCAAGATGCAATAGAAAATACCTTGAATTTGTTTTTACATTCATTTCCAATTATAATGTTTGTACATTCTTAAGCTTATAATATGCATGAATCCGTAAGTTATGCATATGGGTAAAGAGACATATGATGTTGGGTTTTGTTTTTCAATTTTATTTTTGTGCCAAGTTCATATGATCTATAGTATTATATATTCAATATATTTTGTGTTCTAACAAATTTGTACCTGATTTTTTGAGACATTAGATGTCTCCTTATAATCACTGTAACATAAAATATCTTGATCTAAATTTGTGTTATCAATTTTGCATTACTTTTGTAAAAAATATATATAATTCAGTTTGTTGTTTTAAAATATCTTGATCTATCTCAAGTTCTATATAGGCATATAAGATTTATGTTGTACACTATGCATTTGTCCCAATGTAATTGTCTCATTATAAGTTTATGACTCATTTTTACTCATAGTCTGTTATTGAGATGGACATGGGGGAAGCCACTGCTTGCCCAGGGACCAGTAGCAAAGAATGTTGCTACTAATTGGGTTTCTGCCAGGTACTAGTGACCTGGATTGGCCATTGTTGGAAGCAGGATATTGGGCTAGATGGGCCATTGGTCTGACTCAGTATTGCAATTCTTATGTTCATATGTCATTGGTGTTTCATTAATTGTAACAGAGTCCGAATATGATAAGTCCTTATAAGCTTATAACCACTTTTTCTTTATATGAGACTGATATTTTATATTTGTAACCTATTGTCTTGTTTGTATGTTTATAGATAAATTGACTCCTGAAGCAGGCATTAAATTGCTGAAACACGCTCCATGTTGAGTCTTATTTATATTGGCTTCTTTAAAAACTTTGATATTTTTAATCTTGGGATCCTTTTTTTTTTTTTTTTTTTAATTTTTGGAAGTCCATTGGACCTTCCCTATTCTTATTGCTTTTTCAACTTTGGTTCTGTATGGAATCTTTCTCCTTTCTATTTTACTTTTTACGGTCCATGATATTTGACCTCATTATAAATGAATCTGAGTTCTATGGGGTCTACATTGCAATATGTATTAGCAAAAAATACCCTGCCACATACACACACAAAAACCTCCCAGGGTCCAACAATTGTATTATGGGTCAAGCATAATAAAACAATCAATGATTTTAATAATTCAAAGGGATCAAATGCACAGAAGGTAATAAAATTCATTTCAGTGCCTAAATATATACATCATCTGGTAAGATCTTGCTGTGGTATAAGGAA